>NC_137658.1:3939802-4006521 GCF_963422515.1 Blennius ocellaris | reverse complement strand
ATGACGACCGGCAGGTTTGGTGATGATGGAGTTTTTAGGAGAAACTCCATGTTTTATAGTCTAACAGTGATTTTTTTTACTTCGTTTGGTTTCTGTCTGAGTTGAACTGAGTAGTTTCATCATTTATGTTTTTATTTGTTTTTGTTTTTCTGTTTTGGGATTTAAGTTTATATCTGGAGTACAGTTGAATTGTGTTTTCTGTGTTTTCATGTTTGTGTCAGTGTGAAATGAGGCGACGCCCGCGCACAGTGAAAGTTCCTTTATTCGGCATTCTTCTGTCTCGTCGACAAAACAAACATGGCCGACATTCACGGGCAACATGAAACATTCTCCACGGCAATGTGCAAAACGGCGAGTACATTCTGCTTCACTGACAGCTGACACACACACACACACACACACACACACACACACACACACACACACACACACACACACGGACACAGTGAAGTTGGTTTGTTGCAGGTGAATCTGATCTGTGATCAGTCCTCGGCGGACCAATTATTTCTACCTGATCCTGGTCAGATCGTTTTTTTTTGTTGTTGTTTTTTTTTTTAACTAACAGAATGTAAATCCATATGTGAGCGTACCGGGAGAAGAGCTTTGTCTTCTTTGTCTCTTTAGATCTTCATTTAATAGTTTACAGCCTTTTAAAAGAAAAACAGACTTCCTCATGTTTTTCATCGAATTAGATCCTGGTGGAGTTTATTTTCAACCAACCAATGTATTTTCTGTGTGTTTGTGTGTGTGTTCCCTTCATTGTGGAAGTGTCAGTAACCCACATTTCTTTTTCTTTTCTTTTCTTTTTTTTTTTTTACAGGAGCAGCAGAATATTTATCTTCCCTGTTCAAATCTGTTCAACAATTCCAGGACATTTTTATCACTAATAGATTAGAGCCATGGTCGGTGGTTTATTAACCGTAAATTCATTTAAAATGTAAAGATAATACAAGGTTGGTTAGTTGATAAATATCTTAACTCTTTAAGACCAAATATGGACATACAGTGTGTCGTCTGCATAAAGTGAACGTTCCTTCAATTCTTTACCAAACATTTTCATCCACCAGAAATGAGTAATAATACTACTGTTACACAACTATTTCAGATTTTTTCTCTGAAGGATTCTTAAAGGTTGATAGGTTTTTAGTAACACAATCTTCATTGCAGATTAACTTTTTAAAAGCCTCCATACCTCCGAATCTGAGGAAGAAGCTGCGTTGGTTGACACGTTGACATCTTTTATATGAGATATGAAGCAAATATAAAATGTTCATCTCTGAAATGATGGAGACCAATGTATAGCTGAGTGTCATCGATATCAAATAATACATTTCTGAGAGAAATTTAAACATGTCCAACAGTATAGGACCCAACCTTTTCTGGAACTTTTTTTTTTTCCCAATGACAATTTTTTAAATCTTCCATATTTGAGGAATATAAAAGATGGAGACTTGTAATTTTACAAAGCAGGCAGTGATTATGTTGACATTATTGATACGAAATATGAAGCCGATGAGGAGCTCAGAAGTGACTAATAGACCTTGGTACTTTTTGAATGAGTGACTGTTTCTTTAACTTTCAGCAGTTCAACATTTTTTTTTTTTACATTTACTTGTCAGCATCAGAATCTGCTTCTTCTGCTTCTTCTTCTTCTTCTTCTTCTTCTTCTTCTTCTTCCAGGAAAAGTGGGAACAGAGGTAGAGTGACTTACTGCGCCATCTACTGACACAAAGCTACATTACCGGACTGATTAGGCTGTGGATAATAGGTGAGTTTGTTAAAATTCTGATGATTATTCTGCAGTAAAATATATAGTTTTTTTTGATCGGATCTGGAGCTGCTTCACAGCGCCACCTTGTGGACGGTGAGATATTTAATGCTGCGATGGTGAAGAGGTAACGGAGTGTGCAGAGACTTCCTGGATCACTGGTATTGTATGTGAATATTTTCAGATCTTTGGATTCAGGAATGTTATCGAGTCGTTTGGAGTCGTCGTCGTCGTCGTTCTCCCTCGTTCAGTGTAAGAACCCCCCCCCCCCCCAAAAAAAAAACAAATAAACAAACAAACAACAACTTATCAACTGTAAACAAAATGTCCAAATAACCCGCTGTAACCAAAGACGATGATGGTGCTCGGAGCACCTCAAATCTTCTCTGAGTTCATCTTTTGCTGAAGCACCAGGTAGTTTTGTTTTGAAATTTTTAGTCCTTTAAGTTTCTATGTCCCGTAGAAAAATCACAGCATGTGAGGCGTTCTGCGTTTGAGGCGAGTTCACAGTGAATCTTCACAGTTTTTTTCTGTTCACAAAGTTTCCACGTCAAATCGAAGCTGAAAAGTCCCACACGTGCACAAACAGGCTGCAGGTGGCGCTCAGGCTTCCTTCAACGAGGTCAAGGTGAAGCGTTCGTATGAAGCACAGGGTTTGAAAATTAAGTTAAACTGAGAAACCTTCATGTGTTTTAGATGCACTACCCATTAACTGAGTTTTCTTTTGAATTTTGAACCGTAATTATCACAATTAACAACTTTGTGAGTTTTTTTAAGTGGAAAAATAACAAAAATATGAACACTTGATAATGATATTCCAATTTTGAATTTTTAGAGATGCACTTGTGGTGCCAGTTTGACATATGGAGGTCTTTTTACATAGTCTATAACCGAGGGGTATGAGCCACTTGTTTTTTGATTTTTTTTTTTTTTTACACTACAGATTATTTTAATTGGCTTCAAAGTAAATTCCGTTATAAAAATGTTTTCTGTGAAATTCTGGGAAATGGCATCCCCCTCCCCCATGCCAAGATCTGTTCTTATATATATATATATAGTAAAGTTAGTTTCCCAGGGTCCCTGAAAGCATCACAGATACCCGTCCTGGCTCGTCGTCTCCTCGTCTCTTCTTCTCTGTTCTCATAACGAGTTCGGTTCTTGTCTCAGCAGTGGAACTTGAAGATGATGAGGACGATCCTCTTGTACTCCTTCCTGAAGTTGTGGTTCAGCACGCCGTAGACGACGGCGTTGAGGCAGCTGTTGAAGTACGCCATGAAGTAGCTGGCGGTGAAGAGCCACTCGGGGATGGCCCGGCCCAGCCTGGGGTCCAGCGCCACCGCCAGGCCGATCAGGTTGAGCGGCGCCCAGCACACGGCGAAGAGCACGAACACCACGAACATGGTGAGGAAGTTCCGCAGGTCGTGCGGTTTGATCTTGGGCCGCGTGTCCGGCTTGACGCGGCGCCTCACCTGGATGACCAGGATCCAGATGCGCAGGTAGCAGTAGGTGACGATGGCGATGGGCAGGACGAAGTGCACCACCACCACCGCGATGGTGTAGAGCGAGCTGACCGACTGCGCGAAGGTGCAGGAGTAGACGCGCGGGTCGTACTGCAGCGACTCCACGAACCAGTTGGGCACGATGGCGAGGACAGTGAGCGCCCACACCAGCAGCACGTAGCACAGCGTGTTGCTGTTGGAGAACAGCTTGTCGTACTTCAGGCTGTGGCAGATGTAGCAGTAGCGGTTGACGGCGATGCCGGTGATGTTGAAGATGGAGCCGATCACGCTGAGGCCCATGAGGAAGCCGCTGATCTGACAGTGGATGTATCCGGCGATCCAGCCGTCGTGGAAGATGGCGGTCAGCACCAGCGGGTAGGGGTAGATGGCCACCACCAGGTCGGCGAAGGCCAGGCTCACCACGAAGGCGTTTCCTGCCAGCGGGGGAGGGAGAGAAAAAACAGCTTGATTCAGAGCCGCCGTGCGAGAGACAGAGAATAACCTTCATTTGAACTCAGGTTAGCGTCACTTTTATTTAGAAATTTGACACATTTTGATATTTAGTCTCCAGCTGTTGTTACACACTGATTATGCACAAAATGTGGTTTTATTTAAAATAATCTCCATCGATGAGAAAAGCCTATATTTACTTTGGCTGAAATGGTTTGTTGGTTTGTTTCTTGATTTGTTGGTTGATTGGTTGACTCATTGGGTGATTGGTTGTTTGTTTTTTTGTTTGCTGTTTTTGTTTGGTCTGTTGGTTGATTGGTTGGTTGATGGTTGGTTGGTTGGTGAATTAGGTGGTTGGTTGGTTGGTTGGTTGACGAGTTGACTTATTGGTTGGCTGCTTGACTGGTTGATTGGTTGGTTGGTTGGTTTTTATTTGGTCTGTTGGTTGACTTATTGGGTGGTTGGTTGTTTTTTTGTTGTTGTTGTTGGTTTGTTAAGTTGCTTGGTACAAACATTTCAGGCTAATAAAAGTATTTGAACCCCCCCCCAAGTCATTCACCATCTTCACTGCAGTTGCCCCGCCCCCCTTCCACAAACACACACAGGCTGATGAATGCAGCTGTTCACTGCTGCTGCCGAGCTCCATCCAGCTGTGACCTGCTCACGCATCAGCTCAATAGCACAGTTTACTCACAGATTCAATTTCACTGCTGTTTCTCGCTTCTTAGCACTCAGTTTTCCGTTTCACTCAGTGTGTCGACGTGCTCAATGTGACGTTAATGTCTCGGTCTGCACGAGGAGAGGAAGTCTGATTCAGACGTTTAACATCTACGTGTGTGTGTGTGTGTGTGTGTGTGTGTGTGTGTGTGTGTGTGTGTGTGTGTGTGTGTGTGTGTGTGTGTGTGTGTGTGTGTGTGTGTACATCCACACTGCGTCATCTCACCTCAACATGGCTCAATCAGGTGTGGTGAGCGGTTCACGAACGCGGTGTTATATGAAGTCTGGTTGCAGTGCTGGATGATGACCCGTGGGACCGTCGCTGTGTTTGCTTTAAGTGCTCTGACGGACTTGAAACGAGGAGCGAGCGGGTGCAGCGACTCTGAAGGTGAACCTCAGAGCTGTGTGTGTGTGCGTGTGTGTGTGTGTGTGTGCATGTGTGTGTGTGAGGCCGTCACCTGTGGCCGCTGTGACGGCCCCTCACTCTCGATCAGAGCGTCGCTCTGTCTTCATCAGGGCGGCGGCCATCGCTCAGTTCCAGCTCAAAGGCAGGACACTTGTTAACCAGCAGTCAATGCGAGTTTGTCACAGACTACGTCTTCATTACTTCATGTGTCCTTTGCAACAACACCCTGCCCCACCTTACCTCTCCCTACCCTACCCCACCCAGCCCTACCCCACCTGCTGTCAGCAGGAGGCAGAAGAACACCACACACGGTAATGTTTTGAAAACGTTGCCGGTAAAACACCAGAGCACGAGTTGGTTGTTTTTGCAGTGAAAGACACTTTTTTTCCCAGCAGATCAGCCTCCTGGGATCATTTCTCCGTTGTTCCTGACAGAAGAGTCACTCTGATGGAATTGAACCAAGTCTACGAACCGACGCTTCAGTTGAACTGAAATCTCGAAGCTGTGAGAAGTCGAAAACCGATCCCGGCAGCCGACTGTGTTTTCCTCCCGAGTGCAGCTTCATCAGATATAGCGACTCGTTATCAGGAGCTGCGAGCTTCACGTCGTCTCCCCGATGATAAATGAAACACCCGCCGCTATGTGCTAATGCGCTAATGTGCTAATGAGCCCATTCCCGGAGACAAATGGCGACTCAATTAGCAATGATTGCTAATCGGCTTCGCTCCCCGAAGTCCGGCCAGTTTCAAAGACTTGCAGGTTTCTTTCTCCAAACTTTTAGCTGCAGATGCTGCGGCGCTGAGGCGCCGCGTCGCAGCAACAGACGGACCAATAAACAGCTTTCTGACAGCTGAGAGGTGCGAATATGGAAAACATGAGAACACACATATGGTGGATGATAATGAGGCCCCGTTTACACGCCGACGTTTCACATGACGACGCCTCGTCCGTTAAAGAAAATAAAATTATGTATTATTTACACATTAAGACACACGAATAAATTAAAAACCCGGGTCCAGATGTTTCTCTTTTCATCGTTTCAGTAAATCATTTGCGAAGCCGTTGCATTTTACTTGAAAGCTGGCTTGTCTTTCAATTGGAGGTTGGATTCCCTGTCTCCACCTGTCCGGAGTGTCCTTGAGCCAGACACCTGAACCCCAAACAGCGATTGGCAGGCGCCTTGCAGGGCGGCAGCGTCCATTGGTGCGTGAATGTGTGAATGTGATTGACGATGTAGAGCGGCTTTGGGAAAGTGAAGTCCGTTTACCATTTACTCCCATTGTTAACAGCCGTAGCCTGTTGGTCTCTGCGTGTGTGTGTGTGTGTGTGTGTGTGTGTGTGTGTGTGTGTGTGTGTGTGTGTGTGTGTGTGTGTGTGTGTGTGTGTGTGTGTGTGTGTGTGTGTGTGTGTGTCACATTACAAAACAACCAACAGCACCTACTAGTGGCCCAACATGAAAAGTACGTCGTTTTTAATCTTTCGGCTAAAATGAAAACCATTTTCATCTGAAGACAATGTTGCGTAAACAGGTTTCAATTGGCGCTTTTCCACGAGTTCCTCAGATTTACTCGACTCACTTTTAACCGTTTAAATGCATTTCCATTAAAGTCTAAAGTGTCGTAGCGTCTATTTGCCGCATTTTAACAGCGGCTGGTAGCAGAAGTCACCAGATAACAGGGGCACCAGCTAAACCAAAACACCGGGCAGTGGAGCACGATGTTAACAATCCACAATTTTGTAATATTATCAATACATATTTAAAAATACATGCAATTTCATTTATTATTCGAGCCGATAAATGTACCACCGTCTGTTTCTGTGTTTGTCCGGTGATCAATTATTGGGTGTTTCTCAGAAAACGTGCCTCGAGACGACCGTGTTGAATTGGCTGCCACATAATCAAAACTTCGAGACGACCGTGTTGAATTGGCTGCCACATAATCAAAACTGAACGGAATTGAGAAAAATCGAAATTCTACATATTTGTGCGGTTTCGAATGCCTCCGGCAGCCGAGGCACACGGCGAAGCAGCTCAGACGCCAGAGCAGGAGGGCGAATCAGGAAGCAGGTGCTTGACGAGGGCGACCCGGTCACAAAGCAGAGGCCGTGACTTTGTGTCCGAACGGTCAAGTGTGTGTTTCCTGCCAGCTGCTGCTGCTGCTGCGATTTCAGATTTCCTCCAGTGTGTGACGGAGGCGAGGGAAAAAAAAAATACACCTGTGAGCCGCCGCATGAGACGGACGAAACTAAACCCTCAGTTTTTCTGAAGCGAGTCTTTCAAAGAGTTGCATGACCGCCGAACCGCAGTGTGACGACGGTCGGTCTCGTCACGGAAAATTAAACGTGATCACAAGTGGCCGAACGGAAGTGGTTCTAAAACAGATTTTCACACTGGTTTAAAACTGGTTTCAGCCTGGTTTTACCTGGTTTGAGAGCAATTTATCCTGGGTTTTCTGAATGTTTTGAACTGGTTTCCTTCGGGTCTAAACGGAGTTTGAGAATTCAGACTGATTTAAACAGGTTTAAATTGATTTCTGATTGGCAACTAAACTAGTTTTAGAATTATTCATATTGGGTTCTGGCTGTTTTAAACTGGTTTCAGCCTGGTTTTACCTGGTTTGAGCCCAATTTAGCCTGGGATTTCTGAATGTTTTAAACTGGTTTCAGCCTGGTTTTACCTGGTTTAAGACCAATTTCACCGGGGTTTTCTGAACGTTTTAAACTGGTTTCTGGCCCGTTTAAACTGGTTTTCACATTGTTTTAAATTATTTTCGTGACAATTTGAAAAACTGGTTTCTAGCTGAACCGGTTTCATACTTATTTAATCGTCGGCAAAATGTATTTCAAGCCGATATAAATGGGTTTACAACTAGTCTGAACTGGTTTCTGGCTGGTTTGAACTATTTTCCTTCAGGTCTAAACGGATTTTGATCAAACTGGTTTTATTGGAATTCAGACTGATTTAAACAGATTTAAATTGATTTCTGATTAGCAACTAAACTAGTTTTAGAATTATTCATATTGGGTTCTGGCTGATCTA
Organism: Blennius ocellaris; assembly: GCF_963422515.1. Taxonomy (NCBI): domain Eukaryota; kingdom Metazoa; phylum Chordata; class Actinopteri; order Blenniiformes; family Blenniidae; genus Blennius; species Blennius ocellaris. The sequence goes on along the minus strand of NC_137658.1, from coordinate 3,998,641 downwards.
AACCGGTTTCAGCCTGGTTTCAGACCATTTTAGCCTGGGATGTGTGAATGTTTTAAACTAGATTCTGGTTGGTTTAAACTTGTTTTAGAAGGTTGCGAATGATTTAAATGAGTTTCCTAACAGTTTAAACTGGCTTCTGGTAGATTCAGAATAGTTTTACCTGGTTGAAGAGAGATTTATTCTTGGTTTTCATTCGTATTCTGTATATTCTAACCTGGTTTCTGGCTGATTTAAACTGATTTAAGGTGGTTTGTATTGCATTTCAGCAGTGTCAAACTGGATTCAGATTGTTTCTTCCATTGGCAGGTTGAAACTGGTTTTACATTGGTTTAAACTTGTGTTTGACTTACGACTCGTTTAGATAGACTTAAAGTCATTTCAGGCTGATTTACTTTTCACACACATGTTGGGTTCTTACTGGTTTAAACTGTTCTCCTTGTTTTTTTGTTTTTTTTTTCCGTCTCTTTGTTTTTCCAGCGTTTTCGCGTTCTTGTTGTCTCGGCCCGGATCGGCGGGTAACGAATTGTAATGAAGATAGATGAGAGCGGCGCGGCGTCTGAAGGCGTCCGGCTGACAGGATCCATCTCTGTATTTACTACCGAGAGCAAATAATGGATGAGCGGCGGCGCTGATCATCACATAAAAGTGTGTGTGACGCGACAGATGGAGGGAGGATGATGGATGCTCGGGGAGGACGGAGGGAGAAAAAGACGGAAATAATTCACCGGGAAGATCGGGGAGGAAATGAGAGGAAGGGTAGAGCTGACTGTTGGGGGGGGGGGGGGGTTGAAAAAGAGGAAGATGAATTGAGAGAGGAGCCAAGAAGAAGGAGAAGAACTCTTCATCCAGGCTTCCATTGGCAGCGGTTTGATTACGGCTGATGATTAGTGGCTCCCGGGCGACGCCACTCCGTCACCAGGAGGAACGGCGAGAGGCCGACGTCCCCGCGACAACGCATGAAGACAGAGGTCGTCCTGCCGCAGAAACCCACGAGCGTCCTCAGTGTTACGGGGTTTGTAATCCAGCCGCTCCCAGTGATTCATGATCCTCCACAGGAACGCAGATGAAACTCAAACGACTTTATTTAAAGGGTCAGTAGCAGAACACAGGACGCTTGTACCCTTGAGTTATTGACCCCGAAGTAAAGCCGCGGAGCGCCGAGCGGTGGCGGCGAACACGATTCTTCAGGGAGCAACAATCCCGATGCTAACTTAGCTGAACGATACCAAGAAACGTTACGGAACGGAAGAATTCTCTCTTTTTTTTGACCTCTATACTCTCTTAGGTTAATCAATCTTCAACACATTAAAGCTAAAGGAATATTAAACTTTCTGCACCTGATCTCCATCTCCTCTTAAACCCCCCCTGCTGGCGTCAAAACTAACATTACACCTTTTGTTCCCTTTCTGGTTCCAATGGCCGCTGCAACTTACGTCAACTAACTAACCATAAAAAAGCAGTATGAATGGCGCTCTAAAACCCAAATGGATCATCTGCGGCCAAAATGGCAAAAAAAAAACCCACGTTAAAACAAACAAACAAAAAAGAAGTATGTGAGACTTTTTATGACTTTCTCTTCAAAAAAACAAACGCCACAAGGGCTCAGTTCACGTTTCTTTTTTCGTGAACGGACGACGCACAATGATGACGTCAAATTCCTGCACGGTCAGGAAACAATCAGAAACAAACAAACAAAAAAAATCAAAACAAAACAGAGTTTATGCACCTCGTGCTGGTTTTTACAGGACGTCCGGAGTCGATTATCTTCGCTCCTCTTTATAGCAGAAAAAAAAGGTCTGAATCACTCTGATGTTTAATCAAGAGAAAATATAACTGTACAAACTTTAATGAGTTCCATAATAAAGAACCTGGAAGCTCTGACAAGTTTCACAGCAATGAATTAAACTGTACTGCAGAAGAAAGTCACTTTTAAATCTCAGAATTAAGATGGACTTTGATCAACTTCAATAATATACAAACCGAATTCCAACCAACATGACTGAAACATAAAAATAAAAAAAAAACTGCCATAATATTTCAAAAAAAATTTTTTGAAGGACAGATTAATCAGATTTCTTTCTGGTTTGTGTCAGTGAATGGAAAAGATCCTACTAAAACCCGCAACATCAGAAGTATGTAAATCAATTAAGCACTGCAAATCAATTAATCAATTAATATCTATTTTAAATCTTTTGAGTTTGTTTTAAACACTTTGCCATTTTTCTTTTCTATTCAGTTGATATATTTGGTCAACGTGGATTAAGTAATCTGCATTTTAAAGTATAATTTCACTGTATCGTCCAGTTCCTTTTCATTCCAAATGTTGAGTCGTCGCTCAATTAAACTGAAAATATAAACTCCGTAAAGATTTTTTTAAGAAATTAGGCCATTATGACAGTGATTCGTCCATCTCAAACTGTTTGTAGACAGACTATTTAGAAAATATATATTCTGAAATAAAAAATGTTTAATAAACGGTAATTACAAATGAAAATGAATAATGGATTAACGTTTAGCAAATAAATCGATATTCTTAATAACGAGTTCTTCATCAGTGATAGAAAATCTACAAATGTGACTTTAAACAAGTTCAATTGAAACGGTATCATAGGAATTGTCGCTGTATGATTGTTTCACATTAAAACGAGAAAAAGCGCAGAGACACGCGGTACCTGCTTTCCTGAGTTTGCGGTTCCTGAACACGGACACGATGACCAGCAGGTTCCCGATCACGTCCACCACGATGGTGGTAATGAGGACGCCGGCCAGCAGGGTCACCGCCCAGGGGAAGGACTGCTGCTGCGGGGGGCCCGGGGCCCCGTCCTCCCCCGCCGCCGTGGAGTTGCGGGGCCCCAGCGTCCCCCCCACCAGGCCGGGCCCGTCGTCCTCCAGGGACATCAGTTGCGGGAGGTGCCTCGGCAGGACCAGTCGCGCGGGGGTCGTGGCCGCGGAAGGTCGCTCCGATCAGCATCGCTGCTCACGCTTGTTGCGGAGGGGAGGCGGCGAGGCGGCGAGGCGGCGGGGGACGCGCGGCTGCGCTCAGCGGCACCGGAGCGACGCGTCCTTTACGCACGAGCGCGAGGCTCTCTCCGGAGGCGGCAGCATGGCGGGACGGCTCCGTGCCAGAAGGGTGTCGGTCCGCCGGTGTGTGTGTGTGTGTGTGTGACGGGACGCGGACCGCTCACCGGACCGGTGATCGGCTTGCCGGTGAGCGCGTGGAGAGGCTCTGGATGGGAGGAGCGCCGCTCCGGTGAGCCGGTTCACGCTGCTGCGCGCGGCGCTTCATTCATAAATCCGCTCCGTCGTTGAGCTCCCGCTTCATTCAGATGCACGCGCAGGGAAAAAAGACCGACTTCAGCTGCTCGTGGAACAGCTTTTAGTCACTCTCTCTCTCTCTCTCTCTCTCTCTCTCTCTCTCTCTCTCTCTCTCTCTCTCTCTCTCTCTCTCTCTCTCTCTCTCTCTCTCTCTCTCTCTCTCTCTCTCTCTCTCTCTCTCTCTCTCTCTCTCTGGCGGTCTGTCCATGTGATTCACACAGATGCGCACTCGCTCAACCAACAGACAGGGGTGTGTGTGTGTGTGTGTGTGTGTGTGTGTACAGATGTTGGCGGTAATAACTCTGACGTGTCTCACAGATGTGGCTGGGATCCAGCAGTTAATGGCAAATTGGCAGACTCTCGCGCTCAACTCGCTCAAATTGGCTCTTTGGGGCTTAACGAGCAATCAGAAGGTGACGAAACCTGCTTGAACCCCAACATTTCGACCGGAAGTGGACAGGATGCTGACTGGGGGGGAAACTCTTTTAATTGCAGCCTCACGTGTTTTCTGAGTGCAGCAGAGAGGCACTCAGATCTGCTGAAAACGAGCCAGTGTGTGACGTCACTCCTCCCTAACGAGAACACGCACTCCCACTTAACAGAGAGAGGACGAGTCCAGAACTTTCATCTACTTAAAGTGTGAGTTCATTCGAACTGTTGCGGAGCTCCAAACATGCACTTAATCCAGTTATGTGTGAATCCTCGGGACCTGTTTGAATCATGGGAACACTGGGAAGCAGCTCACTGCTGCAGGACTGGACAGATTTACCCTTCAGACTGTAGATCCTTTCTTTAAAAAAAAAAAAAAAACATAAAAGAAAATGACTGAAGAGTAGCAATGACAGGACTACAAATATGACGGCTTTCCCTCCAGAAGATAATTAATAATATATTATTTATTTACAATAATGATCTGGCTCCTAATTGTTACGATTTCCAATTGATTTCAAGGGAGAATTTCAGTGTTTTTGATTAAAAAAATTTTTTTAAACAGTTGTCTATCATATCTATCAAGTCACGCTTCTCCACGACATCCTTCAAATTTTCTTCAGCTAAGAAAATTTGAAGAAAGTTTGTTGTGAAACGCTTAATATCAAGAGGATCTTTGGAGTCTTGGGGGGGAAAAGGCAAGTTTTTGAAATACTTCGTCTCCATGGAAACGGGGGGAAAATGCACGTTTTTAAAGCTGTCGTCATGGAAACGGGGGGAAAACACGTTTTTTTAAACACCCGGTCTCCATAGAAATGGGAAACGCAAACTTTACAAAAATGCTCTGACACCGTCGCCGTGGAAACAAAATCAAGCAAGACACCTGAACGCACCACGTCAACACAGACACACACACTAAGCAGCAGTGGACCAGATGACGTCATGAAGACGTCTGCATGGACGCCAGAATGAACTTTTTTTTTTTTTTTGTACGTTGGAGTTTGCCCCATCCAGAGGTCTTATTTGGACGTCACGTATCCAATAAAAAACAAAATAAAAAAAGTGACGTCACCTGGGCTCGAACCCAAACGTCATGCAGGTTGTGGCTCCTCACCATGAGACCAGGGGTCTTCAGATCCGGGCCTCGAGAGCCGGGGTCCTGCACGTTTGAGCTCTTCCAGCTTCAGAACACTTCAATCTAACCTTGAGGCGATAATCTAGCTTGTAAAAAAAAAAATGCCAATAACGAGCGTCTCTTCCCCACTTCAGATTAAAAACACGACCACGTGCATCATGGGAACTATGGAGATATGAGGGGAACTGCTGTGTGTGTGTGTGTGTGTGTGTGTGTGTGTGTGTGTGTGTGTGTGTGTGTGTGTGTGTGTGTGTGTGTGTGTGTGTGTGTGTGTGTGTGTGTGTGTGTGTGTGTGTTCATCTCAGAACTGGGGAAAGGTTAACGTGCGCGCGCCCGTCAGTGTGTGTCAAAGGTGCGTGAATAATATTTGACGGGACATCAAACAGCTTCAATTATTTCAGCACCTCGGGTGTCGTCCTCATTATCCACTTAGAGCCCACTGTGTGTGTGCGTGTGCGTGCGTGTGTGTGTGTGTGTGCGTGCGGTTGCTCGCGGGTCAGAGACAATCATTTGTGAGAGTTCATTGTTAAAATGACCTCAGTTGGCAGACTGAAGTAGAAACGACGACTTCCAACCTAATGATGTGTGCTTAGCGGTACATCTATTTAATAAATGAACATTTTCGCAGTTCGACGCGCCAAATGCTCATCTGACAAACGTTTATTTAGGGGAATAAGGCGATTGGCAGAGGCCACGCCCCCTTTCAACATCAACCAGTCACTGCAAAGCACAGATTGAAGAATTATAAAGGAGAACTGATGAAAGTAGATTAATGTATTGGTTGTAATTGTAGTTTTGTTCCTCTGGTTGTCTGAGCCTGTTCAGAACAGCTCGTGCATCACATAAAACCCCGATAAAAGACATCTGTGGTTAAAATGTGACCAAATGTGGAAAAGACATTATTTAAAATTTAACAACCCCTCTCATATTTTCTTTCTCGTATAATGTAAATTACCCTGTGTTCTGTGGTTGATGGTCTGCTGTTTGCTTTATTCTTCATTTTATCATCTGGAGAAAAATAAAAAAGGGAAGGATCGCCTCTATTGTATGTATTTTAGTGTGAAAACTGAAAATTCCTCCCCCACAAAAATAAATAAAATCAAGACTTTTGGTGATTGAAATGCATTTTTTAATTTAATTTAATTTAATTTAATTTAATTTAATTTAATTTAATTTAATTTAATTTAATTTAATTTAATTTAATTTAATTTAATTTAATTTAATTTAATTTAATTTTTATTTTAGTTTTTTTTATGCCATTTTAATACAATACCATTGGTTCTTTAGATAACTATGTATACATGGTGCAGCGGCGGCTGCAGTAGAAAGAAGCCAGTTAAATTGTGTAAATCGTGTTCCTGCATTTAGCAGCAGATATTTATTCTCTTCAACCCTATTATGCTGCATTTCTGTATATCGCTGCTGGTGTCTGCTGCTGCGTGCATCACGATGGCGGTAGATATTAAAGGGGTGGATTAATTCAGGAAGGACGCCGCTGAAAAGCTCAGGTGTGACATGCTCGACCCGCCGCTGGTCGCTGGTTAGACGAGGTCCCATTAAACAACCTACAGGAGGGGAAGAGTGTCTCTTCGTATTCACATGAATCTTCACAGCTGATTCTGGACGGACTGATGGATGCACAGACTGAGCTGCCTCCGAGAGTTCCATCAGTGTTTAAATGTCTACGGGTACGAAGCAGTGTGATGATTTAATGGATCCTGGGAGGACGAGGAGGGCAGATGATCCACGTCCTCATCCATACCTGCTGAGAGGCCACATCATTACAGCCGTGACTCATTTCCTTTGTATTGTCGCTGTTCGTCACTGCTGTCAGCAGGGACAAATTAATCTGCCGCGAGCCCGGAGCAGAAATCAGCTCTGACCTCTGTCTCCACGTTTGTGTGTGTGTGTGTGTGTGTGTGTGTCTGGCGCTGTCTTTCACCAAGAACACTTAGCAAACCTCCATTCAATTCAGTGTAAATGTGTCCGAGAGTCACTGCCGGGGAAAATGTTTCCGTGGCGGAAAAAGTGTGACGACGCTTCACTTCCATGTGTAGTTTTGCGCTTTAGAACGTCTCCTGTTAAAATCGGAGGATTCTCACACTCTGTCTCGCTGTCATGCGCACATTTAAAGAGATATACACACACCGCAGGAGTCAAGTTCCTCCACTGTGTTCTGCTCCCGCTATCTGTGGAACAGCTGTGAACAAAAAACGAGTGGAACCGCAAAACTTCCTTCACACCTACGATTTTGCAGAGAACGGCCGAAGGCACGTTGTTATTATGCATCTCCTCCCCCGATAATTAATGGTTCCTTCTTCTCATGCTCCAGTAAACAAACATGGCGGCCCCCGTCGTGGTACGACTCGCGGTCCGTATTGTAGCTTTATAGTCCCTATCTGTGGTTATATAATTAAGACTCACGCGTTGTTTGTCCATATGAATGTCAAGAACTCACCATTCTGTTCACGCTTACAGCGTATTGTTCTTTCCACGCCACATCGCCCTCCCCTGGTCCGGCAGACTAACTACACTCTCGTGGTTGTGTCGTTGTCATGTAAACGGGGCTTTAGGCCCAATCCCAAGTCTATTTTGTACCCCTACCCCTACCCCTTAGCCCTACCCCTACCCCTTAGCCCTCCGCCTACCCTTTAGCCCTCCGCCTACCCATTAGCCCTCCGCCTACCCCTTAGCCCTCCGCCTACCCCTTAGCCATCCGCCTCCGCCTTCCCCTCCAAAGCGAGGGCAAAGGCAAAGGGATAAAAGTTTCAGCCCTTAGATTTGGGACATCCCTCTCCCTCTCGCTCCGTCTCACAGTTTTGACATCATAATACGGCGCCGTTATATCAGCAGAATAGCATTGTCACGCCGTCCCAAATTCAACGTGTTGCAGCAGCTTGGCTGCTTTGTTTCGTTTTCCGTCCTTCCCACATCAAGGTGAAGAAATAGACGGAGACGTGGATTACTTCAGTTTTTACGCCGTATTTGGACTTCAGAAATATTTCCTCATTCACTATGCGACAGCGGAGGAGCTTCCTTGTCTGCTCGGGGTATTCAAAGGGGTAGGGGTAAGGGGTAGGGCTAAGGGGTAGAATTGGGATTGGCCCTTAATCTCTTCCAACCGAAACTAAAACGTTGTTTCTTTACCATCCGCTGAACACGCATTTAAAACAAGGTTTTTCAATATGAGAGGAAAGTGAGAGTAGATTGAGGTTCTTTTCACACCCGAGCGCTCTGGTTAGATTAGATCGACGTGACACGGCGTCCCGGCTTTTCTGGGATCAGTCTGCCATTTCTTCACCCGCCGCCGCCCGAGGGGAGCTCCGGCGTCTCAGACCGTGAGACAGTGAATGACTCAGCATGTTGTAGCTGATTTCAGTCACAGCGATGACACTCACGCGTCGCCTCGGTAATGAGGGCCGCGCTCTCGCTCGTCTGTTTGTTTGCTGTCAATTTACGGCGGGAAGACGCCGACGCCACGCCATCTGCAGACGAAACCTCGGAGAGGGTGTAGATCTGCGGGCAGACGTCTGTAAACATGTGCCCAGTTCAATCACCGCGAGGAGAGTTTATTTACATTAAGCACAGTATTTGCAATGCACAAATAGTTCCTGTTGAAAAGTGTTGATGGTGTAAGGAAACAATAAATACAATTATGTAAATACAATTCGCGGTCGAAGAAATGATTAACAGCTAATCAACCCTGTTAGGCCGTGAATCCTTTTTAAAAATCTCCCGAGATGGACTTTTGTTTTGAAATTCTAAAGTCAACAGCAGTCTGTCTCTTGCCATGCTGATATAATAGCTTTAGCCTGCGTGCATTTATTTATTGGTTTGTACATAATTCACCAACCGTTTGCAATAAATGTGAACCTGAATTGCATGAAATCTAAAACCAGACTTTCAAAGTAGGATTGTATTTTATGAAGCGACACAGAGACCTGACATAACCCAGTTTGTATCTAATGCCGTCGATGATTCTAATAACACTCTAAATGTCGTAAACATTCGACAGTAGTTCAAGATAAGATCAGGGTCAACGTCCAGGGAACTAGAGACGTCTATAACACCATGAATTAAAGGTATCCCGTCATGAAAACACCTGCCAGGCACACAGTGGGAATGTCCCGGGAGATTATCCCTGATGTGTTTCACTCTCTTGGCCCAGGGTTTTGTAAAAAGAAAGGCCTCGTCGCCGCCGGAGACAGAAAGTCTGATGGGATTCCACAAGCAGCCCCTCGATGCCGAGAGCACTGACCTCCTTCTATTGTCTGGAGGCTCTTCAGACTCTTCAGACACCCAGGGCATACTTGTTTTTATAAAATTCAATAAGAGGGTCAGTCATCATCAGTCTGCTCTCCCCTGGAAAGTTTGGAAAATGAACTGATACCTTGGATGTACCCAGTCGGGTCCTGGTCCATGGAGAAGTGGATATACACTCCCTTTCAGTCCTTCGGTTAGATTTATGGTGTTTGAATCAATTACATATAGATATTTTTGTTGTTGTTTTACATCTCTGGCACCATGAAAGTTTAAATTCTAAAGCGACTTATAGGGACGGAAGATAAACTGTTAGAAAGAAAAACAGAAAAAGTTTTTTTATCGGGGAAATCACAATGCAGATTGTTTGTCAAACGTCTCAGGAGACGTTTCGCTCCTCATCCGAGAGGCTTCATCAGTTCCTGCTGTTCATGAAACCAGGAAGTCTGGTCTCACTGAATGGTGTTTAACCGAAGGATTTATGGGCTCGTGTGAAATCCGGCGCTGCGCCGTCCCCACTGTGAAGCACAGCGGCGGCGGCAGCATCAACGCCGCGGGGGTGCTTCTCTTCAGGAGGGACAAGGGGAAGGACAGGACGGGAAGATGTAATGGAGGAAAGACTTGTTCCGAAAGACTTGAAACTGCGGAGGACGTGACGTCGTGCGCAATGTATTCTGGGTAGTAAACAAGAATCAGAAGAAGCAGACGAGGCGCGAAGACGATATTCTGCAGTTGTTTGTGGCGACACATTAGCGAGAATCAAGGAGCCACGTTTCTTCTTTACTTCCTCTCTGGTCAGGGTTTTTTATTTTTTATTTTATTTTCAGGCGACGGCGCCCCCAAGTGAGCAGCTGTCGTAATCGTGTGACAGTTCCCAGGCGGTTCGGTCTCAAAAGTGACTCGTGAACCCGAAACCAAGTGAGGAGGTAAAAATCCTCGAGTCTCGAACGCGAGTCCAAGACCAAGACCTCCGTGTGAACTCTCTGAACGTCACCGCTCCAGTCGGACTGAGCCTCAGCGGGTTTACAAAGAAAAGACGAGAGCTGGTCGAGACAGACCCCAAATCTTAAAACCTTCTACGAGCCACCGAATATCATGAGATTTCTCTCATTGTGTTTGAGGGGAAATGAAACACGTCTGGTTTGTTTTTCCATAATAATCTCCCCAGTGTCCAAACGATCACATTTTGAGCACTGGTGAGCATTTTTTTTTTTTGTATGTATTTATTTATTTGAGCATTACACATTCTGCTCAAAAGGAGTGGGCTGAAGCAAGAAGCTTATGAGCGCCCACCCCCAAGCAAAAAGTACATTCCACACTAGAATAGAAAGAACAAAACGTCAACAACAACAAAACATTAACAAAAAAGAACCTCCCACATTTCAAGTAACCATATCAACACGGACCAAACTTACGACACACACTCACACACACATGCACATATACGTTGATCCTACTTCTCCCCCTAATGCATTTCTTCTTCTCTGTATGTTCCAAAAATCTTTTGTTTGTATTTGTATTTGAAGAGCTTGATGTTTGGACATTGTTTCAACTCCATCTCCAATTTGTTCCACAATTGAACACCATTAACTGTCGGGCTAAAACTTTTCTAAAGTTTAATTTATCACGTATTTCATAATGACCAGTACGATCTGGGAACCTTCTTTGTATTTGGCTTGGTAACAATTTGTACGCATGAAAAAATAAGGTTTGGAGAAGTTTAAAGCCGACACTCGCGTCCAGAGGTTGAAACGTTAACGTTCCGTCCGTCTGAGTGAGCGCCGTGGCTTTAATGTCGCTATTCGAGTCTGATCCCAGGCGCCTGCCAGGGAAAATAACCAAATGATGATCCCGTCTAAAGTCTTCAAATGACACTCGGAGCGTCTCCCGTAATCTGTTTCCCTCGCAGTCGCCGCCGAGACTCATCCCGATGGCGACAGTCTGAGCACGCTCCGATGGTTCCGCTGATCCGGGCCTCCTGCCGGGGAGTTTTCCTCCCGCGGCCGAGCAAAGAAGGAGGCGCAGCCGTCAGATCCGACCTTTATTCACCTTCTCAGAGGAAAACACCGCGTCACAACAGGGACGGTACAAAAATAAACTTTATCAAGGCAAAAAAAAAAAAAAAACACACATTCGACGAGACACAAGCAGTTCGTCCGCTGCGGCGACACAAACAACCACGGTCAACAAACAACAAACACGACTTTCAGAGTTTTTATTCAAATCTGCAGTTCAATCTGAATACCTCAAAAATGTGTGAATTTTCTTTTTTTCATTAAAATTTGAGGATTTCAACTCAAATCCTGTTTTTATTTATTTCATTAGTTATTTACAAATTCAAAATTGGGGCATTTTAAGGAATTGTAACACTGTCACAATTTAATTTAACTGAACAAATGCTGAAATCTTAATATTTTACAAAATCTTCTTTAAATAACTTGAATTTTATTATGCATTCAACAATACAGTTGGGTTTTTTTTTTTAATAAGAGCTCTACAACTTTTGAAAATGACAAAACTCTATCTTTGTATTGAGCTTTAATACTTTAATCGCGTGTGACTGAAAAACTGTGGCGCAAATTAGAAATCCTCTTCAGGTTTATAACCTTTATGAATTAAATCACGGGATCATTTACAGGAGGAACTTATTTTTCGTCACCAGAGCTTCACTCTGCAGAAAATGTGAAGCACATTTAGCTAAAAAAACCAAAAAAACAACAAAAACAGCACATTGACAATTAAACATGAAGTCAACAGTTGCAACACCCAAACTTTTAAATTTCACATCATATGAGGAGCTGAAACCTGATTTGTGTTTCAGTTCAGCAGCTCCTGGTTCAGTCAGGTTCGCTTTAGGCCCCATTTTTATCGCGAACGTTTCGTGAAACGACGTTCATTCACGTGGCAGGAATGCTGAAATTGATGTAGCGTTCACGTCGTGCCACCAGTGGGTGCTGTTAGTTGTTTTTGTAATGAAATGACACACACGGGGCCAATGAAACTTGTGTGAACAGGGCTTTACGTTAAAAAGACAACAAAATGGGAGACAACTGTTTGTTTTTCCTTTTTGTTCTGATGGGAGATGACAGCTGGTTTAATCCAGATCCCTATCAGTGGGCTGTGGATGAATTAAAACTCGTTATAAACAAAGTGAAAGTCGGTCTGAACGGCCTAACAATTCCAGAATTTTCTTTAAACTAGGTGTCAAACAGGTCTCCAGCCAGTCCAAAAAAAAAAAAAAAGAAAAGTAGCCTGAAGTTATGGAACGAGTCTGAAACTAGTGCAAAAGTTGTCAAGAATTAGTTTTGAAATGTGAACAAGGGGAAAGAATCAAGTGCAAAACAAGTGGCGTGAAGTCGGACTGAAACAGGAAGTGAAGTTCGGTGGAAAGTCGTCTTGAACTGAGTCGAACACTGGTTCTCTTCCCTTCCTAGAGGAGGAGGAGGAGGAGGAAGAGATCTTCATCGCACACTGTGTCCACGAAGACCAACACGTTAAACCAGGAGGACGTGACGCGTTCATGTACATGCTCCGCTGCAGGAAATCTGATGCACGTCGCTGCCGATTGAATCAAACATTGTCTCCTCGGGGGCGATGCGCGGCGGAGGACCGCCGTCCTCGTCTGTCCTCTTTCTTCGAGTTTCATCACCGCCGTGTCCTGACGAGGCCTGAAAACCTGCGCGTGTGTGTGTTTTAATGTGAATACCAAGTGTCTCAGACGGCGTCTGACGCCGTCTCCGGCCGTCCTCGTCCTTCAACAAAACAGCGCCGAACTCTCCCCCTTCATATTAATACCTTCGGTCCGTCGGACGGCGTCTGATCCGTCCGCCGGAGACGCGGCGGCCGCTCAGAACATGACCTCCTCGCAGCTGCCGTAGTCGCTCTCCACCATGCTGGAGCCGTCGTAGCCGCGGGGGTTCATCGTCCCCGCCGGGCGGGTCTGCGGCTGCGCCACGTTGTCGGCTAGCGGCGGCGGCGGCGGCGGGCGCGGCTCGGCGTGCTCGGCGTAGGACGGCATGGCGACGCTGAGGCGCATGCTGAGGCGCTTGTGGCCGGCCGACACGTTGTCCAGGCTGCGGGCGTGCGGGCTGGGGTAGTAACTGATGGCCGTGTACTCGTTGGGGCACTGCGAGCGGGGGAGGGGCTGTCCGTCGGGGCCCAGGAAGTCGTCCAGGTTCTGGTTGCTGTAGCACGGCGGCAGCGGGGCGCGGCGGTCGCAGCGGTCCAGCGGGAACGGGAAGCCGCCGAAGCGGGAGCTCCTCCGGGAGTCCAGGGTGGCGGTGGGGTAGGCGTCGTCCACGATGTCAAACTGGGGGAACTCCCGCGCGCTGGGGCGGCCGTAGTAGTCCGGGTCGGCTGGGTAGACTGCAAACAACAAACAACAACAACAACAAGGTTCACTTGAAGGAGTTCAGGAGTAACTCTGCAGCTCTGGAGACGCATGTGGCTCCTCAGCTCCTCCACAGCGGCGCCATGAAGCTTCCAGAACAAACAGCTGAATGAGAGAAAACATCTAAAACTGCCAGAACAGCTGGGAATCGTTAAAAAATAAATAAATAAATAAATAAAAGAAGCTAAAAGGACTCAAAAATAAAATAATACAGGAACAACAGGTCAAACTCAAATGATTAAAATTGCCAGGAACGAAAAGAACAGAAAGGAAAAACTGAGATGAAAAAGAAAACATTTTAACAAAGAAGAAAAAATAATACAGAAAAAGAAAGAAAATTTTAAAAAATCTGGAGAAAAAAAAGGAAAATAATTTTGAAAAAAAGAGAAAGTAATAAAAGTAAAATAAAATAAAGAGACAAAAAAATGAAAGGAAGAAAAAAGAAAAAATATATAATTAAAACTGCGTTAAACCATTGGGAAACACTAAAACACTAAAAATGTCTAAAAACCAAAAGAAGCTAAAAGAGCCAAGAGGCATGAAACATCTTCAGTGGGACAAACAAAAAATTCTATTTACATCTAAATTTTTAGCTATGACACTTTTTTAAATCATGTTTTTATTTATTTATTTATTCCACACAAACACATCATTTGGTGGATGAAATCTAAATAAAACACATTTTCTCAATGTGAACCAGGAGGTGAACCACTCGCCTTCGTACTCCCGGTCCCAGCGGCCCTTCCTGATGGAGTCGTTGTCGGAGCCGGACGACGGCCTGGCGGGGAGGTTGGGCGCCACGCTGCACACCACGGGCCCCTGGTTCTTGGGGCTGCGGCCCCCCGGGGACCCGGCGTGGCTCCGCGGCGGCCTGAAGGGGGCGACGTCCAGGTCGTTGATGCCCACCAGAGAACTCATCTCCATGGGGCTTCCCTCCAGAGAGACGTCCTTCATGCTCTTCGTCAGGCCAGCAGGGAAATACCTGAGAGACGGGGGGGTGGGGGGGTGGGGTAATCTGATTACTCACGCGAAGAAATTCCTTCAGATTAATACAGTCGTGCAGGTGGGAATTTTGGAACGCAACCAGTTGGCAGGTTCCCACTTTGGGAACGCGACAATGAAAAAGAGCATTTCAAGGTTAAAAAAACCTTCTTCACACACGGAAACAGTTGATTTTTTATTATTTTTGTCACTTTGACTTCTTAGAGTTTTTATAAATTGCGAACTTGTGCATTATAAAAAGCACGTCACACGTCAACTTCCTTGTTTGTCATAAACACTGTGGGACGGATTTTTAAGGCAGGAATGCAGATTTCCTGGTTTAATAGTTACCGGTACTTGTTCGCCCTGACTTGAAAGTCGGGGAATACCCATTTAATCTTTCTCTTTCCAAACGCTTTCCAAAAGGAACTCATGCAAACGGACACAATTAGAATTAATGTGTGTGACGCACGTTTCAAAATATATATATATATATATATATTTTAAAGACATGATCTGAATGAAGGAGCCTGGTTTCGCTGGTTTCGGGAAGTGGAGGTGTGTGTTGTTTTTGAGAGGCTGGTACCCGTTGGAGTCCTGCACGCAGGCGGGCTTCTTCGTCTTCTTCTGCTGAACGTATCGTTTCCTGACGCAAACGAAGATGCCGACGAGGAAGAGCACGCCGAGGACGCCGCCGCCGACCTGCACCAGCTCCCACTGGCCGAACGTCCCGGACACCTGACGGACGAGACCACGTGAGAGGGAGCAGCTGCTCGAGGGGAGTAATCCGATTACTTGATTATAGAGCATCTTCTTCCCACTAAACTTCACAGAACTGTGTTTTAACTGATTCAGCTCGTGCAACTTTTATGATGGTCTTTATACATAGACTTCAACTTGTTACACTTTAAGTTTCATGCTACAGTTTGTCGTATATCTTTGGGCTACTTTTACTTCCTTTGATCTCTTTTGTAATTAGAGAGAAAGGCTTTGAAAAGACAGCGCCTCCCACTGGTTTCTTAACAAATTTCACCCTCGATACAGGTCTTTGCAGCTCATTTCAAAATATATAAAAAAAAATTTACTAGAAATGTTTTTGTTATTTGGGTGTAGGATAGACCAACATTGACGTAAGTTTAGAAAAATGAATCTTTTGGGAGATTCGTAACGATAAAGATGTGAAGGGGTGTGATTAAAACAAAGTTGTACTTCTTCCAATCCCGTTTTGAACAAATTGTTAGATTTGATGATTGTCTTTTTAAAAAAAATTATTCTGTTTGTTTCTCTTATTTCTATTTTTACATGTTTGGAAATAAATAAATAAATAAATTTAACTACTATCTATAATACATTTTTGTTTGTTTGTTTCTCTTGTTGATATTAAATTGTTTGTAATGCTAGAAAATAAATAAATAAATAAGAATGAAAGAAAGAAAGAAAAACACAAATGCATAAATAAAAGGAACGACTATCTCTATTAAAATCGTGTTTTTTTTGTTTGTTTTTCTCATAAATTTTTACTTTTTGCAAATGTTGGGGAATGTATAAATAGATAACTAGATAAATAAATAAGTAAATAAATAAAGAGAGAATGTGAAAAAGAAAGAAAGAAAGAAAAACATAAATGCATAAATAAAAGGAACTAGTATCTATATTAAAATCGTGTTTTTTGTTTTTCTCATTAATTTTTTACTTTTTGCAAATGTCGGGGAATATATAAATAGATAACTAGATAAATAAATAAATAAATGAGAATGTGAAAAAGAAAGAAAGCAAGAGAGAAAATCAACTATTATCTATAATCAAATACTGTTTTTAATTTAGTTTTTTGTTGCTTGTTTTGTTGATTTTTTAACTTCTGTGTGTGTTTAATACTCTGAACGACGACAGTTTTCACTTCCCGTGGACACGTGAAGCCGCTGTAATCAGATTACAGGAACAACTGACCTGAGGCAGCGGGTCGCAGTGGATGTAGCCGTCGGCGACTCGACAGTCGTAGTTCCCGGGACAAACCCCGGGGGAGCAGAGCTCCACCTCGTTGTGGCAGCTGAAAGCAGGAGGCGGCTTCAGTCAGTCGAGCAACGTTACAGCCGCTTGTGTGAAAATCCTCATTTGTTCCAGCTTCGCCTGGTTTGTTGTGGGACTTCTGCGCCTCCGAGCCTCGACTGAATACTAATGCTAATCTGCTAATGCTCCGCCGCCCACAGCCGTTGACATGCATTAAACAGCAGACGCGTGGGATTTCTGCCTTTATGGCCTTATTATGATGCCGTCAGCGCGACGACGGCGAAATAAACAAGCTGAAGATGTAACGCACAGCAGGTTCACTGAGAAACAAACAACAACGACACAAGTTTGGAATAATTCCCTATTTTACGAAAAAAACGTTGCTTTACTACCTTCGCCAACAAACGTTTGGGGACGAAGGTTCTGTTTTTGTCTGCGTGTATTTATTTGTTATGTATGTATTTGACCAACATTTCGCAAAAACTACTGACACAAATTGTATAAAATCTTCAGGGTTGATTTGTCTTCATCCGAGGACCAACTGATCAGATTTTGGCATCGAGCCGCTCATGGACAGGTAAGATATTGACACTGATGTTGCAGCAAGGAAGCTACAGTTAGCCGCTTGCTAGCACACCGCTAACTCGGCGCCCGGAGCTCGCAGCTCGTATCTCGGTTCGGAAAGTATCCAGAAAACACACGGAGCGAGTGCATCGACTCGTGTAGTGGTTTTTATGTGTGTTGCCACCCAGCAGGCTATTTAGCACTGATATGAGCTAACGGCGAACACGCTAGCGATGCTAACTCAATTCCATGCGGCCTTGGCGAAGGTAAGTCCACGTTCCAGATCTCACTGTATCCAGAAGCAGCTCACTTTAACGCAAACTATCCCCTCCTGATGACCTATCATGTTGAGTTTGATGGTAATATTCAGTAATATGTTGTACTGCAGTGTGAAATACTGTGATCACGTTGGAAAGCATCACAGTGTGTGACTGTTTTATGGTATCGTAGCATATTTGGTTGTACATCGCAATGTTTAACATCAACCAAACGTTTTATCTTCCTCTGGAGGAGACTCCATTTTTTTTTTACACCGCCGTTGCGCTGCTTGCTCTACCGGCCTGTTTAATTGCCCCCCGGGGTCAAATCTGAAATCCCATTCAAATTCGAACGTAGCGCGCGCGCGCGTGTGTGTGTGTGTGTGTGTGTGTGTGTGTGTGTGTGTGTGTGTGTGTGTGTGTGTGTGTGTGTGTGTTGGCTGGAACTGATGGTTACATTTGGCTGATGACACTAAAAGCTTCACGGCGATCGCCCGTCTTTCAAACGCGGCCCAGAGGACTCTCCGGCACGACGCTCGCACTGATAAAAACCTCTCATTTAGCGCCACGCTGAGCGGCCCGGTGCCGACACACACACACACACACACACACACACACACACACACACACACACACACACACACACACACACACACACACACACACACACACACCTCCAGCGTTGAGTCCCTCACCACAATGGGAGGAAGTCCTTCATTAACACACACCAGGAGTCTCCACCCACCCACCCCCCCCTCCCCCCCCCCCACACACACACACACACACACACACACACACACACACACACACACACACACACACACACACACACACACACACACTCATTTATATTCCACACTGTGTGGATGGGAGAGTTTATAACTGCCGTGCGAGGCGGAGCTGTCCATGGTGCTGATTACAACACGCCGCCGTGTTTTACAAGTCAGTCTGCTAACTCACATTATTACCACTCGCTCATTTCTCAGTGCGGACCTGGAAGAGACGGGGGGGTTGGGGGGGAGGGGGGGGGGGTGTTAATCACAGCCCGGGGAGTCAAATGGAATGTTAGTTTGGAGGCCGTCAGAGCAGTATGAAAAATACAAGGGTGTGTGTGTGTGTGTGTGTGTGATTGTGTGTGTGTGTGTGTGTGTGTGTGTGTGTGTGTGTGTGTGTGTGTGTGTGTGTGTGTGTGTGTGTGTGTGTACCTTGCGTCCGCCTGGTCCTCGGTGCAGTTGCACAGGTACCCCTGAGCCTTGGGGACACACACCCTGTGGTTGGGGCAGGGCTGGGAGGCACAGGGGTTGTTGGCGTGTTCACAGTGGGCGCCATGGTGGAGTCCCACACAGCTGCAGAGTGGCGCTGCACAGTAAAACAAACGCACCCCGAGATCAGAACCAGTCGCTCCCAACAGGCGGAAGACGCCAGCCCAGCATTTATTTTATTTTATTTTATTTTATTTTATTTTAATATGTTATATTATCTTATATTATATTATGCTATATTATATTATATTATATTATATTATATTATATTATATTATATTATATTACATTATATTATTTTATTTTTTACTTTAATTTAATAAAAAAATGTTTTTATTATATTTCAGTCGAATATATTATATTATATTATATTATATTATATTATATTATATTATATTATATTATATTATATTATATTATATTATATTATATTATATTATATTATATTATATTATATTATATTATATTATATTCACATATGGCAAAGAAAACTGGTGGACATATCTCAAGGTGTATGTGGCTTCGGCCAATCAAAGCGGGTTCTGATTGGCTCCCAGGATGTCATGAAAATGTCGTGAAATTCTATGTTCTGGTTTCTACGGTGGCAATATAAAGACGTGGTTAACATGGTCCTACAAAGGTTCAAGCACTTTGAGGAAATGTTAAGGTAGAATCTGGCCCAGGAGCCACGACTGGTGAAGTGGAAGAAGGTTTGGAGTCATTCTGTCTCGTGATGAATGAAGCGACTTCACACACGTCAGAGTTTTCTTCAGTTTTGCACGTCTAGTTTCTGTCTACGCTGCATCCCGTGTTAGAATCTCTGGGAAATAATCCGGCCTGGAGGGAAATTAAAAAAGGTGTGTGTTGCAGCTTTCTGTGTGCGACATGTGTGAGACAAGTTTGGACAACATGATGAATGAGAGCGGTGGAAACGGTACGATGACCTCTCCTACACACACACACACACACATGGTTATCGTTGTGCAGGCAGTCGTGCTTATCGCCTGTTGAAAACGAGTCAAACTGTCACACTGAGCGTTGCTCAGGCGTCCATCAGACCCCCGATAACCTGGAAGCTCGTCGGCCTTAAAGGAGCAGCAGGAGGCGAATTCAGATAAACAGCCGCCGCAGGTCTCGTTCTCACGTCTCCGCCATGTTTTATATGGTCGAGGAAAAAAAAGGGAACCAATCAGAGGTCCTGAGGAACATCGTCTAAAGTCAGGTTGGGATCGGCTCCAGAAACTGGGTGGCGCGGTGGAAAAGTTCAATTGCGTGTCCATGAATTACCGTCTCCTTCTCAATGTTTCTCTTACATAAATTAGGCTATAACTTTATTCTGAAAATGAGATATTATTCTTAATTTGATTCATGAAACTCAACATATCTCCCACTTCAATTCCTAAATCTGTGATTAAATGCAAAATTAAATTAAATTAAATTAAATTAAATTAAATTGTAAAATAATAATTAATTAAACAAATAAATATTATTATTATTATTATTATTAATAATAAAATAATTATTATTATTATAATAATCTGAAATTGGGCTAAATGTAACATTTTTCTGAAGCTTTTAATTTGTAGTTCCAACCTTATTCTCAATATATTGAATTCAGTCTCAACATTTCAATTCAAATCTAAAATATGTCACTTTAATCGGAAAGCCGACTCTAAATCCTGAAAACTCGTTCCCTCGTTTAAAAAAAAAAAAATTACAATCAACTTCTCGTTTAGAATTTCATTGAAATGTCATTCTTCGTTTGTTTAAAAAACAATGATGAAACAACTTTTATCAACTGGCTCACCTCCGGTTTCGTCCTCGGTGCAGATCCCTCCGTTCAGGCAGGGGGCGCCGTCACAGGCTCCTCCCCCTCTGCAGCACTGGTACTCCCCGAACACCCTCCGGCTGCCTGGCCCCGCCCACTCTGAGCTGTCGCCCACCGTGATTGGCTGCCCGTTGAGCTGCAGGCCCTCCAGACAGCCGGTGAACTTGTGGGCGGAGTCAGCGGGGGCGAAGAGCAGAGCGCCGTGGGAGTGCAGCATGCGGCAGGGCGGGATGGCGATGGCGAGGGCGGCGGCGGCGGCGGGGGGCAGGCGGTCGGCCGTCAGCCTGACGGAGGAGGCGCTGACCTCCAGCAGCAGGCGGTGCCAGCGGCCGTCAGACAGGCGGGGGGAGGGGAGGAGCAGCGAGCTGGGGGCTCCGCCCCCACAGGAGAAGGAGAAACTCAGCGCGCCGTTGGTCAGCTGAGGAGGGAAGACACGTCCAGTCAGGAACAAACCGACCAATCAGGAGCTCAGAAACAAAAAGCTTCTCAAGTCAGAAATACAGAAAACAAAAGGTCAACAAACTCAATTTCTCTACGTTGTTGCTGAATATGTAGTGCTGTTGATGTTGCTGTTGTTGCCACGTTGCTGTTGTTGCTGTGTTGCTGAATATGTAGTGCTGTTGATGTTGCTGTTGTTGCTGCGTTGCTTTTGTTGCCGCATTGCTGTTGTTGCCGAGTTGCTGAATATGTAGTGCTGTTGATGTTGCTGTTGATGTTGCTGTTGATGTTGCTGTTGTTGCTGCGTTGCTGTTGTTGCCGCGTTGCTGAATATGTAGTGCTGTTGATGTTGCTGTTGTTGCTGCATTGCTGTTGTTGCTGCGTTGCTGTTGTTGCCGCATTGCTGTTGTTGCCGAGTTGCTGAGTATGTAGTGCTGTTGATCTTGCTGTTGACGTTGCTGTTGTTGCTGCGTTGCTGTTGTTGCCGAGTTGAGGTGTTACCATGTTGCTGAATATACAGTGTTGCTGATGTTATCAGGTACATCATGTTGCTGAATTTGCTGTCTTGCTATTACTTAAATTAAATTGTTGCTATGTTGAGTTGTTGAATTGTTGCCGTCATTGCCTGGTTGAGTTGTTGCCAAATTTGCAATGTGGTTGATGATGCCATGTTGCTGCTGTTAGTTTTGCCATGTTGGTTTTGTTGCCATGATAAGTTGTTGCTGTTGCCATTTTTGTGAATTTTCCACGTTGCTGCTGTTGCCTTTGTTGCCATGTTCAATCGTTCCCATGTTGCTGTTGTCATTTTACTGAATGTTACATTGGTCTTTATTGCTGTGCTGAGTTGTTGCACTTTTGCTGAATTTGCAGTCTTGTCCATGTTGCCATCTTGCTAAATATGTAGTGTTGCCATGTCACGTAGTTGCTGTGTTGCCTACATTGCTGAAACCTTGCAGGGTTTGTGCCGCTGTTGCTCAAGTCGCTCCTTGGCAGGAGTTGCTGTTGCTCCGGTGTCGCTGTGTCTCTCAGCCCCTCAAGAGTTTGTCCTCAGTGTTGCTGCTGTGGATGTGTTGCTGACGTTGCCAGGTCCCCCCGTGTTGCTGACCCGCTGGTTGCTTATGCGCTGGGTCAGCATTCCCACGAGACGGCAGCTTTGCTTTTCCTCCCTCGTTTGTTAAAAAGCGAGATAAACAAACTCCCGGGCGCCGGACTCCTCCATGAATTATTGATGGAAACGTGTTTGCGTTTCTTTAATCGTTGCTCAACCGTCAGCTTCTCTTTGTTGGGACTTCATTGGCGTTGCGTCATATTTCTTCCCCACCCCCCTCCCCCGACAGATTTGATCTAACTTTAAGATAAACTCGTGTTTAAACACCGACAACAGGTTGCTCCTCTGAAAGACTTCTGTTTATTAAAAGAAAACAAAAAAAAACAAACAACAGCAACAAAAGAAACCCTGTGATGGTCGTAGCAGAAATTTGCGATGTGGCTTTGCGATGTCCGCGTGATGAACGTCGGGTGTTTTGAAGAGACGGGAATGCGCTCTGAAGATTTCACGCCATCAGCAGCGACACGGAGTTCAACTCCTGCGAGACCGACGCCACGCGGCAACTCCGTCTCCGTAAATCAGAGCGCGGCGACGCAAAGAGGCCGCGAGGAACGTTTAGGAACGGCAACGAGCCGGAATCGCCGGAGAGGGTCCAGAACTTCCTGGAAACGTCAACAACATAAACAAACAAAAAAAACGTGTGTGTGTGTGGGTGGGGGAGGGGGTCGACAAAGCGAACAAACAGCGCCTCATATCTCCGGGAAGTTTCTCCGCCATCATCAGAAAGTCCTCTCAGATGACCGCGTTCAGAAATTCCTTGTGAAGCGTCTGGGGCTCACAATGAACGAAGGAAACCTGAGGATTAAAAAAAAAAAAAAAAAAACACCGAACCCCGCTTCTTGATAGAATATTCAGGCCCAGAGCGTTGAGGTGTCACGCAAACGAGGGGAGCCGCTCACGTCAATATCGAGACGCGTTCAGAGAATTATTCATGTCGCTGCCATTCATTATTCTCTTTCAGAAATGTGGAACCGAAGAGGCTGCAGCTCCCTCGACAGTCCAACACACACACACAAAAAAATAAAAAAAACAACCCAGGATGTAAAAGCCTGCAGACGCCGCCGCTGGGAAAAGGCCAACGTGTGACGCACGTGCAGATCGGCTGGAGGGAGAAATTGCAACGAGTAGGAACTGAGATCAGAGTGCGATATGAAACACGGCTGAAATGCCGATCTGATTTGTGTTTCGACGAATAAACTCATAAATTCATTGAGAGAAATGGAGTTCGTATGAAAGCCCTGCTCGGATCACGTTTTCAACTTCTGTTTTTGGGTGCGACGGCGCTCGTGGACACTAATATTCAACTTTTTGAAAATGTCTCCCTGGGTGCAACTTTTTGAAAATATCTTCCAAGGTGCAACTTTTTGAAAATGTCTCCCGGGTACAACTTTTTGAAAATTTCTCCCCAGGTGCAACTTTTTGAAAATATCTTCCAAGGTGCAACTTTTTGAAAATGTCTCTCTGGGTGCAACTTTTTGAAAATGTCTCCCGGGTACAACTTTTTGAAAATATCTTCCAAGGTGCAACTTTTTGAAAATGTCTCCCAGGGTGCAAAGAAGAACAGTCGTGTCACGAGTCCCAGTCCAGATTCTCCTGGGACTCTGTACTTTTATTTTGACAGTCACCATCATAACAATCCAACTTGATCGTCTGTCCACTAGAATGTCCTCCTGCTGTTAATGTTTATTCCGTATTGTTCTTGAGGGTGTGGTTTCATTACAGAAACAAAACAGCGCCAACTCGTGGCCTGGCATGTTAACTACATCGTTTTCAGCCTTCCTGTCATTTCCGAAACAAAAATAAAATGCAAAAATGACATGTTTTCACTTTAAATGTTTTTAAACGGGGCCTTAAATCTTAAAAAGTCACATCCCAGTGTTTTCATAATTAGTGTCTCTATTGGAATGCAAGAGATTATTATTATTATTATTATTTTACTTTCTTCTAGTACTGTGAAAACGACAGCATTTTTTAAACAAAACATGCCCAAACCTTTGTAAAAATGTACACACAAATCAGATGTGATGAACCGTTTATGTGTGGCGCAATGGCCTCCTTAGCCTTCATTGTTTTAACATTGATTATGGGTGACACCTTTAATACGTTTCACCAAGAAATTTGGAGGAACAGAAACGCATTTTAATTTGAAACGTTGTCGCATAAACCGGTTCTGAGACCCCGAGCTGTTAAATCTCACGTAGAAGTTGAAGGGAATGATTTGGAATCACAATTCAAACAAACGAGTTCTGTTCTTTAAAAAAAATGAATAAAAATGTGCGTTTTGATAATAAAATAGCAGAAAGTAAACGGCGGTGGCTGGAGGAGCGACGTGAGCTCAGAATGTGTGTGAATGTGTGTCAACACCCGTCAGCTGTCAGGTAGAAAACCTGACGGGCGACGAAACGCTGACATTTCTGGCGGCGTGACGTCGGTACGAGACGTTATCTCCACAGCGCCGCTGGACTGAATTATGCTCGCAGATTTTTTTTAATCAGTCAGCTGATAAACGTGTGTAAAAGAACAGTGAGAGGATCAGCGACTGAAAGCCGTTCTGATCTTTGACCCCCGGTCAAACAAAAAACAAAACGATGCGTTCGAGGTCGGCTGGGGCTTTTGAGTACCTGCAATGCTCCCCAGTCTTTGCTGCCGTTGGTGGACATGATGACGCCGTTCTGCCGGAAGGTCCTGAAGCTCAGGGAGAGGTTGAAGCTCTGGGTGTCCTCGTCCATCCCGTGGAGATACCTGAGGTAAGAGGAGGCCTCCAACCCGATGGCTGACTCTGAAACGCAGCGAGCGGCGAGTGAGATCAGGCTTTGAACAGAAAAACCCGGGTTTCACTTCCAGAGACTGTGTAATTAATAATTCCGTGTGAAAAATCCGCTAATAAACTGAAACTGTAATCACTGCTGTGGGCTGAACATCGTTGATTTTCCAATTCGCAAATTCTAGAGATTAAAAAAAAAAAAAAATCGCTGAGTCAGCGTTTCCCAAAGGAGGATCTGTTTGTTAGTTTAAATAAAGAAGTGGACAAAGTGGAATAAATGCATAAGTAAACCGCGCGTGTGTGTGTGTGTGTGTGTGTGTGTGTGTGTGTCTTTTGATGAGCTTTTTGACTTTTTGTTTAATTTATATGAAATGTGATCTATCATCCAGCTATATGTAATCTGTCTGTGTTCAGGGGGGGGATTTACATTTGATCCTAAACTATGCTGTGAACCACGGTGAACATAAATTCTGAGGCGAGATGTTTGAACTCCAAGACTTGTAAAGTCAAACAGTAAAATAACATTTTACTGGCAATCTTTATGTCATTTATCACTTGAAACCAGTTGAAAATGTATTTTAGTTCATGATTCCCTATTACAGCGAGAAGAACTCATCAAAGCTGTGATCAGAGGAAAGACATTTAGTGAGTCTCTCTGTCGTGACCCAGCTCGATGAAGTCGCTGCAGAGACATGCGTGCAAAGTCTGAATCCACCATCTTGAAGATTTGAATCGAGGATGAGAGGAATCTGCAGATCTGGGAACAAAGTGTACGTCTCTTCTGTCATTTTTTTTTATCGATACTTCTGTTGGTAGGGATTACTCCGTGGCTGCGGACCTCAGAACATCAGACGGATGAGGGTGATAAAAGAAAGAACCGCTGGCTTTAGAGTCTCTGTGATGTGGGGAGGAGGAGGGGGATTAAAAAATCCTCCACACCGGTAGAGAAGAATCCGTCCCACACTGGCTTCCTCAGACTCGGGACGAATTCCTGGCAGGAATGATAACAGGATAACAGCGGAGGCTCAGACGTCCCGCAGGCTGGAGATGCTTTAGCGAGAGCAGATCCGGCCCCCTGATCTGCTCTCGGTGAGGAGAAATGTGGGAGATTCACGGTCTGACGGTGTTTGAAACAACACAACAGCCTCACTGGAAGAAACGTCCCTCATCGAAAGACGGAACCGACGCCTCCGAACTGAAACTAACCAAAAGACGTAAATACGGGCCTGATCGCCAGTTTTGATCATCTCTAATACTGAAATATGAGGTTTATAAACACCAATCCTGTTTGTGTAGTTCATGTGTACTGGAGAGGCGGTCGTATGCTGGAGCCTTCAAGGCTGTTGGAGGTGTTGCGTACGTCGTTTGCATATCTAGTGTGAACCAGGCGGAATGGCATTCATTAAGTACTGTTACGACTGCAGTTGTATATGTATGGCTTTTTTTTCTTTCTTTCTTTCTGCGCCCTGTGTGCTTCTCCCTCATGTGTAGGGGATGCAAATAAGGCTGCGCCGTACCGAGGACACGATTGGCTGAACTACCGGAGAACGCGGCTGGACGTCACAGGTCGGTACTCGTTCCTTTCAAAAAAGTGGTATGACGAACCTCTACTGATCTAGAGATAGTAGAAGAAGAAAAATGTACCATGTCTATAGAAAATACTGTAGAGAGGATCCAGAGATCAGTGCAAAGTGTTACTGAAAAACAAACCCTGAAAGTAATACGGGTAAATAAATGCTCACAACACAGGAGCTGAGTTTCTAACATCCACTTTTGCTCTCCCGTTTTATGCAGCAAGGTCAGGGAACAGCTGATGTGAGGTGAGCGGCAGATGAAGTTGAATATATCAGAGTCAAACTCCCACGGCTCTCTGGCGGCTCTCACACCGATTCGTCCTCATTTCACTCCATTAAAGACGGAGGGATCTGATGGAACACACAGGAGGGGACGGGTCCACGTACCGTTACAGGGACAGACGCTCTCCCAGGTGTGCAGCGGCGTGATGTAATCTGCCCTGGCCGTGGTGAAACGACTCAGACGGTCTCCCGACAGCCGCACGGCGTTCCTGCAGCCTCGTGGAGGGCAGCCGCCGCCCAGGCAACCGTTGTGGTTCAGCCTGACGACGCTGAGGCCCAGAGGCTCCTCCAAATCCGATATGACACCTTAAAAGACACGGACGTCAGCCCTCGCCAACCAGAAATCGACAAGACGAGAGCGGGACGGGAGACGAAGCGACGCGGCCGACCTGCGATCCTGCTGGCGGGCAGTGGCTGGACGGCTCCGCTCGGGGGTCTCCACACCAGCAGGGCGTCCAGGGCGGAGGCGTCGGGGCGCCGCTGCAGCCCGGCCAGGTGCAGCTCCTGGCGGGGGGCCTCCAGGGCCTGGCCCAGGCTGCGCTGCAGGCCCTTCCAGTGGTCGGCCAGGAACTCCTCGGCCGTCAGCCCGGCCAGCCGCAGCGTCAACCCCGAGTCCAGCGTCCGCTGGTCGGCCGCCCACACGTGAACCCGGACCGCCGTCCGCACGTTGAACTTGCCGTCGCTCACGCTGACGTTGAGCGAGTAGGAGCCCCCCGGCAGGTTCTCGTCGGCCCAGATCCTCCCGTCCGCCGTGTCGATGGAGAACCTCTTCCCCGCCGGGGTCTCCGACAGCAGCCGGTAGCTCAGCACGTCGTGCGGGTCCTGGTCCGAGGCGTGCAGCCGGCCCACCGCCCGGTGGGAGAACGGCCCCCCGGGGGTGGTGATGAAGACCTCCAGGGGCACCACAGAGGGCGGGTACCGGCTCTGCTCGGTGACGTTGACGCTGACCACACAGATGGAGGAGAGAGGAGGGTGTCCGCTGTCCGTCACCTGAGGAAAGACGCGTGAGACACAGCGAAAAACCACGGAGAAAGCAGCGGCGGCGGCGGCGGCGGCGCTCCCACCTGTATCTTCAGCCGATGCTGCGGCCGGACCTTCCTCCTGAGAGGCGAGGACAGAGACAGCAGACCTCCCTGGTCCACGTGGAAGCGGCGGTCCTCGTTGCCGCTGACGATGAAGAAGGAGAAAGGCGGGCCGTTGGCGGGCGTGTCCCTGTCCGTCACCACCAGCTGCAGCACGCCGCTGCCTACGGACTCGCCCTCCTGGTGGGTAGAGGGGCGGGAGTTACCGGGGTTCAGTGGAGGGGCTCTAATGCAGAGCCCTGTGGTACACCACTGCTTGGCCAGGAGCCTGGCTGAGGCCTGCTGCCCGTGTTAGTGAGATAATGAGCTGATGGAGGTTCGAACTTGCTCTTGGTTTCCTCGGAACCAGGATCTACTGTGGGGGGTCTGCCTGCAATTGATCAAGTTTTGGGATCAATCCTGTGACAGCAGGAAGCGGATTTGACCGAAAATCGCAGTGTTTTTGGAAGACTTGAGACACGTTGCCATTGCGCAACCGACTTCTTCCCAACTGCATGCAGCCAGTTTGGCCGGGTCCCGGATGTGTGGCACAAAACTTTGGAAAGAACTGAGAACTGAATTTGTATGGAGAAAAGTGAGGATGAATTAGATTCATTTTGCCATGTTTAAATTTGATCGTGACGCATTGGTTTAAATATTCAAACCAATGGACTCAATGTCTCAGATTCGGATTTTAAGCGTTTAAAGTCGCTTCCCGCCGACACAGCAGTCGTCCCATCATAAATCTGAAGGTCCCAGGAAGGTGTCGGCACCATGTTTTCATGACTTCCGTCACTTCTGAAAGTCCGTCAGGCACTTCAGCCGAGAGATTCACGACAGCGAACACAATAACTTTCCCTCCATCTGCCTCATCTCATCACACTCTGATTCACCGCAGCCGAACGAGGAGCTGATTTGTCTGCGGGACAGATGTTCTCCTTGAGAAAAAAAACCTGGTTAGGAGAGACAGTTAGTCAAACCGAGACATGAATCTGATCCAACGAGGTGCAGAAACTGAACACAGATGTTGTTTTATCGCAGGAGGAAACCGTCGTGGAGGTTCTGTTAACGGCTGGCAGCTCGTCCGATAAAAGCTGTCTGTGTGTTTATAGCATGTTTATAGCGCCTCTCAACTGTTTTGTTGCTGCATCAGTAGTTTTTGTATTTGAAGAAGCACTGACATTCCCCCCCAATTCCTCTCTTCTATCACTTCCCCTCTCTCTCTCTCTACCTCCCTCCACCCGAACCAGGGTCTGTTTCTCGCCAACGACCCAAATCAAGGTTTGTATCTCCCCCCAATCCATCTCTCTGTCTATCCTATCCTTTCCTCTCATCTATCCCCTCAACCCAACCGGGCAGTAGAAAAGCCTGAGTCTGGTTTCTGCAAAAAAGTTTCTTCCCGTTAAAAAGGGAGTTTTTCTTTCCACAGTTGCTCGTGTGGATTCGTTGGGTTTTTCTCTTTTCTCTGTTAAAAGCACAGAGAAACGACTGTGTTGTATTTGGTGAATTGAATTAGCAGAAAGAGCATCTTCTTCAAACAAATGGATGTAATATCAACTATATATCCAGATGATAGAGCATCTTCCTCCCAACTCAGTGCCTTCAGTCATTTCAGTGAACCAGCCATTAAAATAAACTTTAACCAAGTGTCTGGGAAAAAAAGTAACTGACAGCAATTGTTAAGTTGGCAGAGTTTTAGTGAATGAGCTCTCTCTCGCTCTCTCTCTCTCTCTCTCTCTCTTTCTCCCTCCCTCTCTCTCTCTCGCTTTGTCTCTCTCTCCCTCCCTCTCTCCCTCTCTCTCTCTCCCTCTCTCTCTCTCTCTCCCTCCCTCTCTCTCTCTCTCCCTCTCTCTCTCTGTCTCTCTCCCTCTCTTTCTCTCTCTCTCTCTGTCTCTCTCCCTCTCTCTCCCTCTCTCTCTCTGTCTCTCTCTCCCTCTCTTTCTCTCTCCCCCCTCTCTCTCTCTCACTCTCTCCCTCTCTCTAATTTCACACCACCTGTTACTGCATGCTCTGCACTCTTCCCACAAATTCTCAGCTGAGTCTCTTTTAAAACGGTTCTGATATTAATTTCCTCGCAGTGCGTCCTCTCTGGGGCGCTCTCGGCTGATTTATGATGAGCGGGCGGTTTCTCACTCGCTCCCCGGGGCCCCTTTTGTTGATGCGGCGCTTTCGAAGAGGATGTTCCTCCAACACCGCCGACATTTGTGTGTGTGTGTGTGTGTGTGTGTGTGTGTGTGTGTGTGTGTGTGTGTGTGTGTGTGTGTGTGTGTGTGTGTGTGTGTGTGTGTGTGTGTGTGTGTGTGTGTGTGTGTGTGTGTGTGCATCATCACTGTGTGGTTTTTAATTTGAGGAGCCGCTCAGGCGACGTTATAACAGACCACCTCTGTGTGACTTCGGCTTCACGTGGCGTGAAAAACACTGGGATTTGTGCAGCAGAGACTGAATCTCTGGGAGACACGGAGACACAGCGAGTGTTTTCAAAAGATGTTCGCACACCGTGACTCTCGACTCACGGGGGCTGAACAACTCGCATTCGTGTACATCCCCCGTACTCCAGCAGTCGCTCACAAGTTTCTTAACGGGAGAATCTCGACACACTCTTCTTCTCCTCCGAAGTGAAAATGATTCAAATCCTTCGGAGGTTAGAATGAGTAAATATGAATCCTTTTTAATGAAAATTGAAACGGCGTAACCACAAAGTGACACAATGAGGAAATAAATGTCACACAAAACCAGCAGGAACATAAAACAATAGACTAATGATAAGACGAAAGTCAAGATTTAAATTGACTAAATGGGTTGAAATGCAACCAAACAGTCTTTTTTTTATGATGAAGAAAAAGACGAACAAGTAGAACAAGAACAAGAACAAGAACAAGAACAAGAACAAGAACAAGAAGAACAAGAACAAGAACAAGAGGAACAAGAAGAAGAAGAAGAAGAGCTAGAACAAGAATAAGAACAAGAGCAAGAACAAGAACAAGAAGAAGAGGAAGAACAAGAAGAAGTACAACAAGAACAAGAAGAAGAACAAGAACAAGAAGAACAAGAACAAGAACAAGAAGAAGAACTAATTCGTGAAAAATGTCCATATTATTCACTCATTGACAATTCCAGTATAAATTGTCATTTTGCAATATTTGCTGAGTCATGACCTGCCCTACTCTGCCTCTGATTGGCTCGTAAATATTAACATTGATCAATCAAATCAGCGAATGCAGTGAGTGTGAGCACAGTTAGAATATGATGAGTCATGGAAATGGGTTTATGCAATGCTGACTGAAAAATAAGTAAATCTATACCGTGTTCCCACATGTGCTCTGGCCGGTGTGGGTTGTGGTGTTGGAGTCTGGACTGACCTGCAGCAGCAGACTGTGGGCGACCTGAGAGAAGACGGGCGGGTTGTCGTTGACGTCGGTGACGGTGATGGTGACGAGGACGGCGGAGGACAGAGGGGGGTCGCCTTCGTCGGCCGCCTGCACCGTCAGGGAGTAGTGAGGGATCTGCAAGAGGGGGAGACGCTCGACACGTTAGCTTGGACTCGCATGTTCCGTCTGGAGGTTTTTCTCTTCCAGCTCCAACGGGGGAGTCTCCACCTCCTCTCGGTCCAGAGCGGTGCGGACGCTGATCTCGCCGCTGCGAGGGTGGATGGCGAACTGCTGCTGGAGGTCTCCGCTCACGATGGCGTAGCGCAGAAAGTTGTTCACGGGGCCGTCCTGGTCGCTGGCTGTTACCTGGAGGAGGAGGTTAGAGGTCAGAGGTCACAGGTCACAGGTCACACTATGGCTGGGTGGAGAATCAAACGTGACTCAGTAAAAAAAAAAAAAAATTCTGTGAACAATTCCTCACCATCACCGGAGATCATGAACCAGGAAAGCATAAAATATTTAAATAAAACAAACAGTAAGTGATATTTGTAATTAAATCCTCCTTGATTTTCCCTCCATTTTAATATAGGCTCACAGGAGCTGCATTCAGAAATCTGCTGTGTCTGTGTGAGCTGGACTGGCTACGCCCACACACGCCCATTTAATGGGAAGAGGAGGAAGGACTTCCTCTCGTGGCGCCATGTGCCAGAGCAGAGCTGCCTGTTTCAAGGTATAGGGACGATTAGTACTGTTGGAAAACCATTAGAAACTCAATTCTGCATAATATTCCCTATTGAAATACATCATTCTAAGTCGTTATTGTTTTATATAATCGTATGGTTATTCTTATTCTCATTCTAACCCCTACAAATAGACTGGCGTTGATAACAGAGCAGCTGTCCTGTGTTCAATTTCCTGTGCTGACAGAAACACAGCTCAGCTCATTTAAAGACAGTTCACCAGCAACACGTCTCCGTTCACAGGATGGAAACACAGAAACAAAACAGATTACAGAGAAACATGTCAGATATGAAACTGTTAGATTACAGACTCGTCATGCGGCTGCTGGGCTGGAACACTGCTGACTTATCTCTGCCCACAGGCTGTGTGTGTGTGTGTGTGTGTGTGTGTGTGTGTGTGTGTGTGTGTGTGTGTGTGTGTGTGTGTGTGTGTGTGTGTGTGTGTGTGTGTGTGTGTGTGTGTGTGTGTGTGTGTGTGTGTGTGTGTGTGTGTGTGTGTGTGTGTGTGTGTGTGTGAGCCGTATAGTAGCAATTTGTCCTTCATTAAAATTCCTCCTTGAAAACACATTTAATTTAAACTCGAACAGATTCCTTATGTTTCACTGTCTGTGATGTATGAAGGTGTGGTTGTACTCAGGTATTCATCACAAAGTAATCTAATTACTGTAACCTTGACTTCAGTAGTGTGTGTGTGTGTGTGTGTGTGTGTGTGTGTGTGTGTGTGTGTGTGTGTGTGTGTGTGTGTGTGTGTGTGTGTGTGTGTGTGTGTGTGTGTGTGTGTGTGTGTGTCTGCAGCTGGATGAGCTGAAGGAAACAGATGTAAACGATCAATTGCGAGTCTGAGAGGTTCAATGAGAAACAACATGAGAAACAAGGAGAGGACGGAGAAACGTTCATGGATGGATGGATGGATGGATGACATATGGTTGGCTGGCTAGATGGATGGATGCGTGGACAGACTGACGGTTGAATGGACGGATGTACGGTTGAATGGACGGACAGACGGACGGATGGATGGATGGATGGATGGATGAATGGATGGATGGATGGATGGATGGATGGATGGATGACATACGGTTCGCTGGCTGGATGGATGGATGCGTGGACAGACTGACGGTTGAACGGATGGATGGATGGATGGATGGATGGACGGATGGACAAATGGATGGACGGACAGACAGACAGACAGACAGACAGACAGACAGACAGACGGACGGACGGACGGACGGACGGACGGACGGACGGACGGACGGATGGATGGATGGACTGATGAACAAATGGATGGACGGACAGACAGATGGATGTATTACCTTCAGCACCAGGCTGCCGGGCGTCAGGTCTTCGGGGATCAGGGCGCTGTAGTCGCCGCGGCCGAACGTTGGCGTGTTGTCGTTGACGTCGGTCACGTTGATCATCACCGTGGTGACGTCGGTGATGGACGACCTTGAACGACTGCCCTCCACAGACAGGAAGTAGTGGCGGGAAACCTCATAGTCCAGAGGGTGGATGAGCGTCAGCAGACCTGAGAGGCCACACGGCGAAGACGTGACTGTTAGATTTGGCTGACATATGATAAAAAAAAAAAGACTGAATATAATCAATTGTAGCTTCAATTGGAAAACTTTTTAGAATAACTGTCATTAACTGATTACAAGTTAATTTTGTAGCCCATACCACTATCGGTTTATTGTCCATTGCATCCCTCATTGCATAAGATAATATCATTCTTCACTTTGTTGTTGTCTTTTGGGTTTTTTTTGCACTGACAGTATGTGAAGAGTTTTGTTTTTTTATCGTATCATTAAATAAAAATTTACTCAAGGAGCATGTCATAAACTTCAACGACTTTCATGGGTTACATCTGGTCTCACTCCACTTCTTTTAATCACATTTTTTCACACACCAAGTAATCTGAGGTTGATGCTCAGTGGAGTTATGAAACACTGAGCCCTTATGGGTTAGGGTTAGGGTTAGGAGGAAGTACTTACTTTAAATCTCAACAAGCCTTTGCATTAACAGTAGAGGGCGCATTAACACACTTTTAAATTAGGACCCAGACTCTTAAAGACAAGCAGTCTTTTTTTTTTTTTATCTTAGCAAGACTATTTCATTACAGACCTGGACCAATTAAAACCAAACCAGAGCCAGACTCTGAAAGACAAGCAGACTCTTTAAACATGATCCTGTCTCTTTAAATTACACCCAGAATCTTTACGTTATGCCCAAATTCCTTATATTGATATTTATATATATTATTCTTCACACACTTTCTGAAAACTTAAGCACACATGTAGCTTTCTTAACAAATACCCTATGTTTTTAAAACAGGGTTTTCCAAAACAGGTCAAGGCTCTTTAAATCTCACCAAGACTTGTGAAACTCTTTAAAAGAGAGCACAGTAAGATTGCTGATCCAGAATCAGTAAACCCCACCTGGACTCCTTAAATGAGACGGGGACTTTTTTTCCTTTTCTTTTCTTTTCTTTTTTTAAACAGCAGTAATCTATTCTTTCAGCCGCTATAAGAGTGTGTGTGAGTGTGTGTCGGGCAGCCAGCCAGGCCTCATTAAGACAACAGGACCCAGCAGCTCCTTCCCTTCACCTAAGTTATCACCTCTTTAGGCTTCTGCTGTCAGGAAGTTGGCTGATCTCCAATTGTTCTCTTTTATCTACCTCTGTTCGTCCGACACTATTATTCTATGTGTGTGTGGTGTGAGCTTGAGGTGTTACAACAGGTACTTTACGTCACTGGATGTACACAGTGTGACAGAGGCTCCGATTTCAACCGGTAAGGAAAAGAAAACATTTGTACAGAGACACGTTGAAGAAAACACATTAAAGAAAACACAAATAAGCACAACAAGAGCCTTTGTTTAAAAAAAAAATTGCAAATACTGTATTTAAGAGCTTCTTAACCAGTGTTTCTCTTCAAAGTGTAAACCAAAATAATGTATGAATCCAAACACCCCTTGTGGCTGTGGAATTCTTTTCTAATCCCAAGCTTTTAATTATCGATAACAAGTTAATTATTTGTAATGAGTTGCTGATATTTATCCGACCACAGTCTTTAAACTTCAGCGTAACTACTGCGAAACTGTTCCTATGAAACTCTGACCTCAGCATGTTTGAGGTTTGAGCTGGAGGTTTTTCTGAAACCTATTATTTACCTGGGAGAGTGAAGGTGTGGCTCCTGCTCATCATTTCATTCACTGCCTTTGTGAAGCTTAACCTTTTGTAAGACGCGCAATTAAATACGGTATTTGGAGAGTCACATGCCTCCCTGCCGACAGCTTCATCCGCTTCATAAGTTGGTTCTTTCTAGTTTCTATAAACCCGGTTTACAAAGTCACCAATCAATATTACTCCGTATTCATTAACCTACCTACTTCCCATTTAGCTAATTACTTTTTTATCCATTCACCAACCAACCTACTGAGGCACTCTGCTACTCTCTTACTTACGTAATTACCAACCAAACAATCAACTCACCAACCAACCAACACACCAACCAACCAACCAACAAACACACCAACAAACAAATCACCAAGCAACTAACCAACTCACCAACCAACCAACCAACACACCATTATGCTTTACTCAGACAGTTTAGTTGAAAGTGTTATTTAGACACTTAAAACGAGTAGATTAAACGGGTTAAATGTGTTAGTTACTTGGTTTGTTAGTTAGACAAGTTCAGTAAGTTAGGCATGTTTAACAGGTTAGTTCAATAGGTTACACACATTTGATTGGCTAGTTAAACATGTTGAATTGGTTAGTCAACACATGGGTTAGTTAGTCAGAATATTCATGTTAACATGGGTTAATCTAATGGCCAGACACATTAGTTGGCTGTATTGACGAGTTACACACATTCGGCCCCGTTTACACGACAGCGTTTCACGTGACAACACCCAACCCATTGAAAAAAAAAAAAGTTAAAGTAGCGGACACATAGACAACCATGTTGTTAGTCTGCCGGGCCACAGGGGGGAGCTGTTGCTTCAAACCACACAAACTTGTGTGCAGAGAACAAAACGCTATAAACGTATGAGGCTATATGGACTGATAAGGAATCGGATACTATCAGGTTGAGTCTCAACTATTCAACTACCGATATGGAAGACAAATCTAGAAGTCAAACCACTGCAGGTCGGCCATGTTTGCTTACAGGCACATGAGCAGAAGAAACTATTTTCAAAGGGATGTTGTGGTCGTTAAACCCAGTTTTTTTTTTTTTTTTTCCTGAGAGCTGCAGCATGAGAGGACGAAGTTCTGCTGAAAGAGGAAGATTTACTCTTTACAGCGGAGCATCATGGGAGATCTCCAGCAATGACTCAGAGTGGACGTCAGTTATTTTCCTGTGAATCATTGACTGGATGGACCTCAGAACGTCAACATTGGGGACGGTCCCAGAGAGTCGGCGTCCCTCCATCAGAGAAACATAAGGGACGGGTTTAAAGACACAAACAGGAGCGACGCTGAAGAGAGACGGACTCCGTGGCTCTGAGGTGAAACTCACAGACGTCGTGTCCAGTCTGGTGACCGTCTCATGGCCATGACCGCCACCTGACATCTGAGGACGCCTCTCACTCTCTGCTCCCATACAACCCTCATACGTCTCAGTCCGGATCAGTTTGAAACCAAGGTCAAAGAAAACTTAACAAACTCCACAAAATCAATAAAACGAATCACAAAGGGCGCTTTTCTTTCTTTCTTTAAACTTCAAATCCTCCAACAGAGATTCAGAAGAGAAAACATCAAAGAAAGAATAATCAGTCTCCATGAACTCCATGACACACACACACACACACACACACACACACACACACACACACACACACACACACACACACACACACACACACACACACACACACACACACACACACACACAGCAGGGGGCCACTCTGCTCGTCCTCAGCCGTCTGTCTGCCGGGTTTCCTTCACTTCATTTGCCGAGTCGAGTCACACAGCTCCTCTCCTTCTCCATCGATTGGGTTAAAAACCGAGCGACGCCAGTTTTTCAATCCAGTTTTGAACATCCTGTCCTGCACCAGCGCATGCTTTTACGATGTTGTACTTCAACGTCTGTCTCGTTAGAGAAATGGAAAGTTTGTTCTCTGACACTCGAGCAGGGAACCTTCACACTGAAGATCCGACCGCAAAAACTACATGCATTATCTGCACTGGTTTTAGAGTAGACGGGGGTTTTTAACCAGCTATACGTTGAGGTGAGTCTTGGTTTCCGACAGTTTTATACCTTGTTTCACACCAGAGTCAGATTGAGTTTCATGTCTGGTGGGACAGGATAGGACTCACTTCATTGGAACTTAAAACGTCACAGGAGCCAGTACAGGATACAATACACACATTATGAACAGAATACAATAAAAGAACATTAAAAATAACCTACATTAAATATTTGAAGAAACAGCCTGTTCTCAGCAGAGGGACTTTTAGATTGGATGAAATTCAGCACCAAGGCTGATTTGAGGCCACACATTTTGAAGGCAATGCCGTTGGACTGATGAATTCTCCATGAAATTATTGTTTAATTGTATAAAAACACTGGTACGGTAGAGTACTGTAACCCTAAAGTGTGTGTTGTCGTTCTCACAGTCCGCAGACGAGATAAGAGGCTTATTTCTAGCGTGACTTGGGACCGACCTGTCTGACGGTCCATCAGAAAGCGTCGGTCTTCGTTCCCGGACACGATGCGGTACGCGATGGGATCCTGACCGCCGCCGTCCGCGCTCAGCGCTGACACGCTCAGCACCTCCGAGCCCACCGCCGAGGATTCTGGGAGCTGGGCCGTGTACTCCGACCGCAAGAAGACCGGCTGGTAGTCCTCCAGGGAGACCACGTCCACCGTTACCGTGGCCTCGGAGTGGAGCTGTCGAGGCAGGCCGCGGTCGGTGGCCTTCACCTTCAGCTCGAAGGTGGGCGGGGCCTCGGGGGTCAGAGGTCGCTCCAGGCGCAGGATCCCCGAGAATTCGTCCAGTGAGAAGAACCCGAAGTCACCGGACAGCAGGGAGTACCTCACCTCCGAGTTTATGCCTGCGGGAAACAGGAAACAGGAAGTGATTATTTGTATCTGAGTATTTTTCACGTCTTTCACGATTAGTTTTTTTCCTGAGAAAAAAAAAGGCCTAAAAACAGATAATTTTCTATCAACCAGCCGATTTTTTTTTTTTTCTGCACACGTTCAAAATCAGACCAATTGAACACAAACCCACCCAATAAACTCTGGTCCTGCGTTCACACAGCTTTTACTCATCAGTCCAAAGGTTTTGTGCAGTTTCAGTAAAATGAGCTGCTCATAATAATAATAATAATAATAGCAACGCTTACGTAATGAGAAACTTTTAAAACCACATTTGTGGTGAAGAATCAAGTTAAAACTCAGAGAACACAAGACATAAACAACGCAGAGCGACTGAGCTGCAGGATTAAAAAAAAAAAACCTGAACGTTTTTACACGTTGAAACATTTTACTTTGCTTGCTTCACTTTGTATTGTTGAAACTTTTTTTTTGTTCGCGGTTTTTGTTGCCCCAAACCAAACCCTGCAGATTACAGAGAAATGTTGTGAGTCACTGTTGTTTGTGAGAAAGTCGACAAGCCGCCGCGTGAAGGAGCGTCGGCGTTCGTCTGAATCTGTCCGTCGTCGTACAGGAAGCCGCTGTAACGCTCACTGTTCTCCACCAACTACGACTGTTTCACGTTTGTGCTCCGGCCTCCCGCTGCACCAGCCGAGACTTAATCAGCAAACTTTTATAAAGGTCCTCTCTGATATCGTCATCATTCCTTATGCTTCTATTCGTCTCAGCTCCACGCTCACATGATGTAAGGCTTTGACTCTAATCTGATTTTCACCTGAGAACTGAGCGGCGATCAAAGCTAACAAACGGGTGAATTATTCAGAGGCTGCGGACGACGCGAGCTCCACACCGACGAGACTTGGCTGTTCAGCTCAATGGGAGATTAAAGAAGAACACGTGAAAACATGTGTATGGTGGAAACTGCAGTGAGAAGAGCAGCAGAGAGGAAGCAGGTTACTGTGTAAACAGCAGGCGTTCCCAGTGCGACTGCACACGCCGGGAACATTTTATTCAATAACGACTTACAGCACCGACATGTCGGAACCTGATTACCGAAATAAGTAATTCACTTAAAGTGTCCACAGTGGAGAACAGAAGCTGCTGTTTCTCGCCGTTTTACTCTGAACCCAACGTTACCTTTATTACTTGCATTCTCCCTAAACTCTGTTAGAATCACTCAAAAGTCCCATTTTTACACGACGTTTCCAGTGGAAAAAAAACCTTGTTTTTTCATTCTTGTTTCAGAAAATGTTCGCTTTAAGATGGCAACATTTTGAAAACCATTTCCATGGAGATAGCAGAAATGCTGAAATCTATGTAGTTAGCACGTTGGGCCACTTGGGGGAGCTGTTTTTATATAATACATGTTTGTGTGCTGCGTAGTAAACATAGAGCCTCCATTGAGCGGTTTTCCATTGTGGTTTTGCTCTACCGCCTCTCGGCCCGTCGGCTCGGCAGCATCTCACCCGTGTCGGGGTCGTTGGCGTAGACGACGGCGACCGGCGTGTGCGCGGTGGTGTTGTCGAACACGGTGACCTGGTAGTGGGCGGAGGAGAAGCGGGGCGGGTTGTCGTTCATGTCCTGGATGAGCAGCTGGACGTCGGCCTGGCAGGAGCGGCCGCCGCCGTCCGTGGCCTTCACCACCAGGCTGAGCTCCACGTCCTTCTCACGGTCCAGCAGAGCCAGAGTGAAGAGCTCACCTGCAGACGCAGCCGGGAAAAAACCCTCGTTAACACCAGTCTTACTCATTTAAAGCAGTTTTAGACGAGTGTTCGGCTTGTTTAAAGGTGTTTTTTTTAGAATTTTACTTTTGTGTTGACCTGTTTCAATCATGGTTTTGGGGTTTTAGGCAAATTTAACATTGTTTTTACTACTTTTTCCTATTAGTGTTGATTGCTTCAAGCCGATGCTTAGATTAGTTATGAGGCTGGTTTAATCGTGGTCATCAAACAGGTTTGTACTATTATTTTTGGGCAGGGTTTGGTCTACAGTCAGGTGACTCTTGTGCTGATTTCGACCTGGTTTTTGGAAATGTCTGCATGGTTTTGAAGCAGCTGCTTCTTGAATATTTGTGAGTAAACACTTTTAATTTCTTTTTTTTTTGTTTGCATTCCACACTGACATTCAAAAATTGTCTGATCTGTCAATTGTCGGATTAAAAAAATGGCTAAATAAGATAAAACAGGCGAGTCAGCCATAGGAAAAGAAAAAAAACAAAAGAAAGAAAAAGGAAAAAGTAGAAAAGGGAAAAAATACCAGAAAGAAAAATTATTAAAAAAAAGAAAAGGAAAAAAAAGAAGGAAAATGGGGGCAAACACAATAAAGGAAAAAAGAAAAGAAATCAAAGAAATAAATCCAGAAAAGATTTGACAAAAGGGAGAAACACTCTTGTACAGCTAAAACTGATTTAACCATATACTGTAAACTGATAAATATCAAAAGAAGCTAAAATAGCCTAGATGTATAAAATGGTTAACGTGGGAAAATTGATCAAAGAAAAACCTTTAAAAAATAGACACAAAAATAAAAATAAATATAATAAAAAAGTTTTAAACTGTGCCTGTGACACTTCATCGATGCACTTATATATGTTTTTGTATAGATAGTAATTTTCTTTATTTTAGATCATTTGTAACTTTGTTTTTTCATTTTGTTTTCAGTTGACTTTGGACTAAAGCTGATTTTAAAGTGTATGTCTGCACTGGGCTTGGATCGCAGCTTCATATTTACTCCTGAATTGCTGGTAAACTATAAGTCTGTGGTTAATAAATTCCTCTTGCTGATTATCATCAATATGTCAGCAGCTGCCTCACGTTCGAGGAAATCAGAATGCAGACAGAGGTGAGACATGACGGATGTTTCAGGATTTAGGGAACAATGGGTGTGTTTATGTCTGCGGGGCTCTCGGGGGCCCCTCGGCGCAGCTGATGCTATCAGACCGAGATGGTGGCGTTACCCGTCTGCTGCTGCAAGTGGAGGCGCTCTGCATGCGGGCCGTGCAGCGTGTAGGAGATCTGCCCGTTGGCGCCGACGTCGGGGTCCCGCGCCGACACCTTCAGGACGAACACGCCGGAGGGGGAGTTCTCCATCAGCACCTCGGTGTACAGCGCCTGCAACGGTGGAGCGTCAGCATTTGCCGCACTCGTTCTCTCTACGGGGCCTCTCCGGCCGCCGCTCACCTGCTCACACTGAGGACTGTTGTCGTTGATGTCCAGCACGTGGACGTCCACGGTGACGGGGGCCTCAAACTTGCCGTCGGAGGCGCGGACTTTCAAGGTGTATCTGTCTTTGAGCTCTCGGTCCAAACCTTCCTTCACGATCAGGCCCCACTCGCCCTCGTCCATCTGCACGATGGCGAACTGGCCCAGAGGGTCACCGTCTGCAGGGGAACAGTTATCATCATGTTTATTAGCTAATCACATTAAGGCACAGTCATGCGGCGTGAGACGGCGGTTGGTCAGTAACTCAGTATTCCAGAGGGTGGAACAGTGTTGAAGTGGGTCACTATGTCTGCCTCACAGTGACGGAACCTGGGTTTGATGACGTGATGTGTCTATGTTTTCTCTGATGACAGAAAACAATATGTAGAAACAAATTTTTTTATTTTTTATTTTTGGAACTCTCCACCTTGTATGTTTTGTGTCATCAGTGTTTTGTTTGTTTATGTTTGAGCTTTTTTTTATTTCCCTTCTGTAAAACTGTCTTTAATATTTTTTTGTGTATCTTTAAGGGTTTTCGTCCACAGTTTGTGTCTTGTGTAACAGTGTGTGTGTGCGTGTGCGTGTGCTGACTCCTGCTTTCTGATTGGACGGTGCAGCTTCTTTGATCATGTCTGCTGACAGCAATGTTGCTCTGAATAACCGAGTCACCTTCATCTGTTTGGTCTCTTACTGTGTGTTTCTGCTGCTTACATCAGACTTACTGAATTCACCCGGTCATGTGACTTTGGCCTCTCGCCGCTTTTCATTGGTTCAGAACTGAACGGCACAAAGACTGAAGCAAAGAAAGACTGTGGAAGAGGAGGCGGTGACACTTTGAAGCCTAACCGAAGCTTATTTACAGGAAGTGATGTCATCATTGCAATGATAACCCCCATTTCTCCTTTCGATTAAGTGACTTTTATTTTAGATAAGTGATACTGACACTTAAACCTGTGTTACGTTTTAATTTAAATCCACTAAATGTTTCCATCTGTCAGAAATGTTTATCAGTTTGGACAACCTCAAACTCTAATGCACATTTTCTGTTGAACTGCTTTACACTGTTAGATATTGTCAGCATGTGTAATAATTGATCTTTAATAGTACCTTTGTCAAGTTATATCTTATGAGCTCACTCGATAAAGTAAAACAAATTTAAAAGTGTTTTAATGGAGACGACTCCCCAATTTTATCCAATATTTGTTAACATACTCATTTACTATAGATTAACATTTTAAAATGGAACCTCTTGCATGTATTTGTAGATATGACAGTTATACAAATTAGGTTTCATTTGGAAATAAAGTGCTGTCAAAAATTGATCCTATTGAACACGTTACATCAGCCGGTGTATATTTTCAGGGTTTGTTCCACTCAGTAACATGCCTTTGATTGGTAAAAGTAAGTTAGCTCAATTGAACAGAACCAAGTTACATTTTAGTGACACACTGTGGTTGGATGCAGATGTTATTTCTGTTTCTAATGCACTGACCTGCAAGTCAGATCTGTGGAGTCTATCTTCAACTTTCAGACTTTGAGTGTGTAGAAATACGAGCGTGTCATAAATTATTGAAATGTAAATAGTGTCACCACACTGTTGTGACAGCATGTCCTTCGACAACTGGCATTGGCTCCATTTAAACTGTGAGCACAGACAACAGCAAGTCTGAACTTGAGTCTGTTCAAAGTGTAACAAACACACGCAAACCTGTGATGTAACACGCGACGAGCCGGTTCTCCAGAGACACGTCAGCGTCGGTGGTTGTCATGGTGACGATGGGCTGAAAGGGCATGTGGTTCTCCTCCACCGAGCCGTGGTACACCTCCTCGGAGAAGCGGGGCGCGTTGTCATTCTCGTCCGTCACCATCACCTCCACCAGCACGCTCGACGACAGCCGCACGTCGCCACCGTGGTCGGTGGCGAGCACGTGGAAGCGATAGAGCCGGGTCACCTCGCAGTCCGTCTCCCTCACGGCGGTGATCCAGCCACT
This sequence comes from Blennius ocellaris, assembly GCF_963422515.1. Taxonomy (NCBI): domain Eukaryota; kingdom Metazoa; phylum Chordata; class Actinopteri; order Blenniiformes; family Blenniidae; genus Blennius; species Blennius ocellaris. Next base: position 3,955,589 of record NC_137658.1, on the reverse strand, counting down.
GTCGCCGTCGATGGTGAACACCTCGTTGATGTCCAGAGAGTCATCGGGGAGAGACTCCAGGCTGTAGGTGACCAGTCCGTTGGTGTCCGTGTCCGGGTCATTGGCGGTTACCTGACAGTGGACACCTTGATTGGTCAGTGGGTTTTCACAAACTCACACACATTAAAATAAGAACACTTTGGACATGTTTCACTTTGGACGCCGCAGATTTCTTCTCAAAAAGACTGTGTTGCTCTTCTCTGAGCTCTGATTGGCAAAAACCAAGGTATGACCAAGGTTCTAGAAAGTATCTAATTCAATTTAGTCTCCCTAGATACTGTATACAACTGCAAACAGTATATCTTTCTTTCTCTGTCTCTGGGTACCTCTTATATGGACACAGCTGGTTGTTCTCACCTGGATCACTGTGGTTCCAGCAGGCAGGTTTTCAGCCAGGAAAGCTCTGTACGGGCTGGCATCAAATACCGGCTGGTTATCGTTCACATCCTGGACCTGGATGCTGACGGACACCAGCGAGGCCACGTCCGTCCCGTTGTGGTTCCCCTGGGCAATCACGTCTATCTGGTACCACTTGGTCTTTTCGTGGTCAATGGTTTTCTGCAACAGCAGGGTCCCACTTTCTTTGTCCAGGCTAAACACTTTGTCTTTGTTGCTCTCCACCGTGTTCCCGTTTACGAGGCTGTAGATGAGAGGCATGTCCGAGTCCGCCCTCACCGAGCCAATCTCATACCCCATGGGGACGTCCTCGGCTGCTGAGAAGCTGTATAGCGGCTCGGAGAACTTGGGGAGAGGAACATCAGGGGGAACCACTTTGAGCTGAACGGGGACGGTGGAGTTATAAAACGGAAGGCTGCCGTCTCTCGCCTTTACTTTGAAATTGAAGATCTTGTTCTCCATGCCAAGCAGGCTCTCTTTGACGCTGACCACTCCGGTGAAAGGGTTGATCTCAACGACATCTTCTATGACCTCCTCGGCTTCATCCACGGTGTAGGTGACGTCTGCGTTTTTGCCATCGTCGGCATCATAAGCCATGATCTGAATGACGGGCGAGCCTTTGTTCACGGTGGACTGGATGGAGACCTGGTACTCAGAGGCTTTGAACTGAGGCACGTTGTCGTTCTCATCTGTCAGGATTATCTTCACCGTGCAGAAAGCCACCCTCCCGCCTCCGTCCTTGGCCATCACTTTGATTGCGATGACTCGCTGGGTGGGGTTTTCTCTGTCCAGCGGATGAGTGGTAACGATCTGTCCATCTCTGTGGATAGTAAACTTGTCCTCAGCAAGCTTGTTTATGATGGTGTAGTCCACGCTGCCATACGGCCCGTCGTCTGGGTCGATGGCTGCCAGGCGGATCACACGAGTTCCCGCCTCTGCATTCTCAGCCAGCTCAGCCTCGTAGACGCTCTGCTTGAAATAGGGACTGTGCCTGTTGCTGTGGACCATGTCGATGCTGACGGGGGCAGTTTTCTGAAACACCCCGTCAGACACGGCCACAGTCAGGTTGTACTGGGGGTCTAAGTTCCTCCGGCAGACGTTGGAGAAGGAAATTATCCCAGAGGTATCATTGATGTTGAAGTAACGTCCTTCATTCCCTGACAGAATTTTGTACCTGAGGTTATTCTGGTCGGTAGTGTCAGGGTCTGAAGCTTGGATTTTGATGACGATGTGACCACATTTTGCCATTTCATCGACTGTGGCTTCATACTGGGAGCTGACAAAGTGTGGAGGGTTGTCATTGACATCTGTAACATTCAGAAAGACAGAGGCCTCACTACCAAGAGGTACGAGCCCATTGTCCATCACTTTGACTTTCAAGGTAAATTGCTTTCTGCTCTCATAATCCAGCACTTGTTTGGTGACAATCCATCCAGTCTTCGGGTCAATGTCAAAGAAATCTGTCTCATCCTCCTCTGTTTTAATGAGCTGGAAGGTCAAATCTTTGTTTCTACCTGAGTCTCTGTCTGAGGCAGAAACCTGAATCACAGAAGTGCTGACCGGGAGTCCCTCGGCAACGTTCACACTATATGTTGGCTTTGAGAAAAGTGGTTCATTATCGTTTACGTCCTCAACTTCAACTTCAATGGACGCCTCCGAGAAGGCTCCAGTAACAGAGTCAGTGGCTCGGACCGTGAGCACATGCATCGTCTCGCTCTCATAGTCCAGTGGGTTGGTGACGATCAATACGCCTGTTTTAAAATCAACATGAAAGTGTTTGGTAGCATTTTCCTCTTCCAGGTTGTAGATGAGTCGATAACCCTCAGGGTTCCTGGCTTGGACATGAAGGATGGTGGTGAATGGAGGCACATTTTCAGGGACTTTCAGTGGGTAAAGAAGAGTCTGAAAAACTGGGTTGGTTCGATTCCTGACTTGGATGCTGAGCTGAGCGGCGTTGCTCAAACTGGGCTCACCCTCATCTGTTGCTATAACTGTCAGCACATATTTATTCAACGCATCAAAATCAAGTGGTCGTTGAAGCGACACATCCCCCACATCAGGATCGATCCTGAAGAGGTTGTAGTCGTCCTCCAGTGAGTACATGATGGATCCATTTTCTCCCACGTCCCGATCAATGGCGGTTGCCTGGTACAGAACATCTCCCGGTTCTGTGTCTTCAGAGATAACCATTGAAAAAGGTAAGTTGAGAAACTGCGGAGGGTTGTCGTTGACATCGTCGATGAAAACTTTGACCTGGACTGTTGCCGTTCTGGGAGGCGTCCTCATGTCCTCAGCTTTCACCAAAACGTCGTAAGCATCTTTCTGTTCTCGGTCAAAAGGAATACCGGTATTTTCGAGTACGCCAGAAGTTTGCGACATTGTAAACTTCCCCACTGGGTTCATTATGGAATATAAAACAGGCTCGTTTAAAAAGCTGCCCATGACCCTGAGAGCTAACAATGTTTTCACCGTTTTCAGATTTTCGTGGATGCTGGTTGAGTACACCTGCTGCTCAAACCTGAGATCGGTTGCCGTCAGGTTCGTTGCATTTATTGTGACTGTTGCTGAATCTTTAAAAAGGCCATCAGAAGCTTTGACCACCAGCTGGTAGGACGGCCTGAATTCAGAAGTGCTGCTCACGGTGATGACTCCAGTGTCTGGGTGAACCGAGAAGGCATTGTGAAGGTTTCCTTCGGCGATGCTATACGACACTGCCGAGTCAGCGTCATGAGCAACGACTTGCCCCACCTCTACGTGCCTGACAGCTGGGAGGAGGACCGAGTGCTCATACAGGCGGTTGGTGAACTGTGGCGAGCAGTCATTCTGGTCTAGGATGTGAACAGTGACCTTCGCTGGTTCCACAGCGAAAAGCTCTGGCTCCCCGGAGTCCTTCACCTGGACCGAGAAGTGATACCGAGGCCTGGTTTCAAAGTCTACTGGTGAGATTAGAGAGATGGTTCCTGTACTGGAGTCGATCTTAAACACTTTGAGGGCATCTGCCTCGAGGATCTCATACACCAGCAGAGAATTTGAGTCCCGATCGGCGTCCGAGGCCTGAATGACTAAAGGAGTATCCCTCTCGCCCATCACCATACTGTTAACGGGAGCCGACTCACTGATCTGACCCACATATGCCTTCTGCCGAAACACGGGAGCATTGTCATTCTCGTCTGTCACATAGATGTAGACCAGCGTCCGGGACGAGGCGCCGCTCGCGGTGGAAGCTGCGACTTTCAGCTTGTAGGAGTCACGCTCCTCAAAGTCCAAGTGCTGCAGGGTGGAAATCAGCCCGGTTGTGGGGTTGATGTAAAACACGCCATCTGGGTTTCCGTTCTCTATCTCATAGTGAAGTGCAGTCGGACTGGAGGCCGACACCGTGACCACCGGGGCACCCGGGGCGCTGAACTCGCTGACCTCGGTTAGGTATTCATCGGGAGGGAACGACGGAGGGGTGAGGTCGGAGACGTGGATGCGGATCTGGACGGAGCAGAGGTCACTGCGCTGAGGGAAACCCTGGTCTGTGGCCTTCACTGTCAGGTGGAACTGATCCTGAGGCTGAAGGTCCAGAGGTTTGGAGACGGCGATGGAGCCCAGCTCCGGGTCAATGGAGAAGACGCTGTCGGTGTTACCTGCCGGAGAAGGGGAGAAAGACATTGGCAATACGAAGGGGTTTCATCTTTCCGCCATCCAGATTCACAAGTCGTCACTATCAGGTTCCAAATGTGGAGACATACAAACCAACAAACCTTTTCGTGTTGCACAAAAATGAGTCGTACAATAAAAAGTTGGTAAAGCGACGACGGGGAGGAGGTCATGTGCTCACCGGAGAGCAGACTGTAGCTGATGTCAGCGTTACTTCCCGTGTCCTTGTCGAGGGCCGTGACTCGGAGCACCAGGGACCCTGCAGGGACCTGATTGGAGACACTGGCCTCGTAGCGAGGGCTGAGGAAGGCGGGCGAGTGGTCGTTACAGTCCTCCACGTAAATCTCCACCTTTGCAAAGTTTCTCTTCACGGGAATCTCCTGGTCGCGCACCTGAGCAGCAGCGAGGGAACAAATGAGAGACTGAATCTGCAGGAAGGCAACAGGCAGTTGTAACTGACGCTCCTTAGAGCACATTGTACCTGTGACTGTGGAAGATCTGTAATGACTGAATGTGTCCAGTTCTCGGTTTAATACCATCTTTTATTGTCTGGTTCTACTTCTGACTGAGTGGATTTCACCCACGTCTGCTCCAGTGTGTGAAACTCATGCTGAAGACTAAGATTCTTGAGTCCAACTGAAGAATCTAAAACGAGTGACACTCAAACTGATGTGAGAATAAAGAGTTTCATTACCGATAATTACGCAGCGTGACTCAACAGTGACGAGAACAAAGGGGCGCAACAACAAAAAAAGTCAGTGTGACAGTTAAGAAAAATTTCTCTCTCTCTTCAGGACGTTAGATAAACGTTGATTTAGTTAATTATATCAAATTATAGATAATGACCGGAGAACAAAAGCCAATGAATAAAATGAAATTAATGGGAAGTGATGTGTCTTTTCTATATCTTGATGGTTCTTTACATTTCCACTCCTTTCTGAAGGCGTTTGTTTTTTTATTGACATTTTATCGACTTTCATTCCTTTGAATTGAGCACTTTACGTACTTTCCTCTTGTCACATGATTCATTTATTTCAGTGGATGTTTCATTTTCCTTTTCACTGTTCACTTTGTCACGTCCAGCAATTCAAAAACTTGTAAACTGTTTCAGTAAATACTTTCCTGTTGAATCGTCAGTTAATGTAAACTTCCTTACAGATAGATATTTACAAAATTCTGACTGTTTGAAGTGTTCAAATGTATAACTCCTGATAAACATATATCACTTTTATACGGATGACATATCAGCATTTAGGCATAAGGTTTTGTTCAAACATTTCTCATCACTGAATTTACCAATACACACATTAAACAGTCTATGAAATTTGAATCTTCCACAGTTCCAGGAAATTGTAAACTTGGATAAATTGAACCACATCACATCTGGGAGTGGAGGCTGCAGACACGCGAATGGTTACCATGACGATGAGCGTGTGCTTGGACATGGTCTCGTAGTCCAGCTCCTCCGTCATCACCAGGACGCCGCTCTTGGGGTCCAGCTGGAAGAGCTTGGCGCTGCCCGGGTGAAGGCTGCTGTGGATGGAGTACACCAACCGGCTGTTGGCGTCGGCGTCCTCAGCACTGACGTGCAGGACATCTTTCCACGGCGCCGTGTCCTCAGGAACCCTCACCTGGACACAGACAGGAAGTGAGGACCGAAGAGTAAATAGTTCAAGTCTAAGATGAATATTACATCTCTGCACTTCTGCATTAAAAACCCAGAAATCACCTTGTACAGTAGCTTCTGGAAGACAGGCCGATGCTCGTTCATGTCCAACACTCGGATGTAAGCCTGCAGAGGAGGAAGAGACTCAGTGAGAGACATTATACCTAACATGACTCAGCAAAGCTTCACTTCAGCCAGCAAAGCTTCGGGTAAATCAGAAAGGTTTTATCTGACTCAGCAGAGATTCACCTGACTTAGCAAAGCCTAATTTGACTCAGCAAACCTTCACATGACTCAGCAAAGCTTTAAGTGACCCTGCAAAATATTTTCACTCAAGAAAGATTCACATGACTGTAAAGCTAGATTTGGTACAGAAAAGCCTCGTATGACTCAGCAACGATGCATATGTCTCAGCAAAGCGCCATGCGACTCAGCTAAATTTCATGTACATCAGCAAGGGTTTATCTGACTCAGCAAAGCTTCACAATTCTATAAAACTTCAAGTAACTCAGAAGAGTTCAATTTGACTCGAGGGCTTCACGTGACTCAATAAAGCTTAATTTGACTCACAAAGCTTCGCATAATTCCATAAAGTTTCGAATGACTCAGCAAAGATTCGCATGACTCTGTAAAGCCAGATTTGGTACAGAAAAGCTTCATATGACTCAGCAAAGCTTCAACCGATTCAGAAAAGCTTTATCTAACTAAGCAAAGCTTCATATGACTCAGCAAAGTTTCATGTAAATCAGCAGGGCCTCATCTGACTCAGCAAAGCTTCACATAACTCTATAGAGCTTCAAGTGACTCAGAAAACATTATTTTGACTAAGCAAAGCTTCAACCGACCGCAAAGCTTCATTTGTTCCAGAAGGGCTTCACATGACTCGGCAAAGGTTCACTTGAATCAGCCAAATTTTGATCTGAGTGATTTATTTCCACATATTTCTCCAGTTTTCTTTGATGTGTTTCTTGTTCAGACACTCCGTTTACTTCTACGATCTCAGCCGACTGCTGCGTCTGTATTTAGACTCCTTCAGCGCGCAGTTTCGTCTCTGACCTGCGTGGTGGCGCTGTGGTGTCCGTCGGTGACTCGCACGGTCAGGTTGTAGTTGGAGCGCCGGGCGGCGTCCAGCCTGCGGGCGATGGAGATGGTCCCTGAGGTCCTCTGGATGTCGAAGTCCTTCTCCTCATCGCCGCCTGAGGAGAAGAATGAAGAGGCACACGTCTGAGATCATCCGTCACTGTAGGACAGTCTGACGCCGAGAAACGACCAACAAAACCCACAGAAACCCTCCAAGTTCATATCGAGGTGGAGGAAGAAGAACCAGGAAACAACTGCCATGTGAGTTTACAGACCTGCTTTTCATTTGTAATGTCCCCTAAACTAGCTACACTGATAAGATGAATTCAACTCATACTGGTGAGTTTGTTACAGTACAATAAATCACAGTCACTGATCATGCGTATCCTGACTACAGGTTAAAAAAAACAACTCTTTTATCGGCTCATAAAACAGATCAGATATCAAGAAAGAACTAAAGCATCTTATTAAACACCAAAATATGTGTTTAAATATGTGTTTGGAAGTGATTTACGTCACTCTGACCATCTGTTCTCTCTTTTACCTTTCACTCCTTTCTTCAACCTGTCCTTCTTTTCCTCCTGTTTTTATGTTCTCTCTCTCTCTCTCTCTCTCTCTCTCTCTCTCTCTCTCTCTCTCTCTCTCTCTCTCTCTCTCTCTCTCTCTCTCTCTCTCTCTCTCTCTCTCTCTCTCTCTCTACCCCCCGTCGGCCTCATGTTTGGACATGACGAAGGTAAAACCCATGTTGGCTTGGCCAGATGGTGTTTATGAAGACATCCACCCACACACACACACACACACACACACACACCTAGCCTATCCTAGCCTTCAACGTTAAGTAGCTACGTTAATTAGCCACTCGTCGTTCCATAAGCATATTAATAAATATGGTCTGTACATCATTTTGTGTCTTGATTTTAAAAAATTACAACATTTATGTGCAGATTTCTTAAGAACTGACTTTTTTACCCGTTTCCTGTTGTATGAACGCTCGGCCGCTACAATTAGCCCGTACCCAACTGGCGAAACCAAACAATTACCCCCGAAAACTACGACAATCTCAACATAAAGCCAATTTTAATGGTGTAAAAGTGAAATGGCCCCAAGAAAACTTCTTATGGGTGTTTTTTTTTTACAAAGTCACCTTGACACCATAGTTTGGAGGCTTTCATGGTAGCGTCACTGATATCTTGGCTCAGGATTACAATCACATCAACTGTGTTGCTCACTGAGCAGAATTTAGATTTTTTTTTGCACCGACATCCTTTTTCCCTCAATCATTTTTTCGTCTTGCGTCCTCGTGCAACTCGCCTCTGCTGACTGGAGCGCGTCTGACGAATTCAACTGGAGACTCAGACCCTTTGACGGCTGCTTTAAAGCCGTCAGTTGAATAACTGTGTTGACAAGAGGTCGTTCTCATTCGCTGAACGTCCACCGCCCTTTACAGCAAGAACAGGCTGTTCTTTGAACTTTCCTCTGAGCGGAGGGTCAGACCTCCTCCAGCAGGGGGCGGTGGCCTCGGCCCTTGCAGGTGAGAGACCTCATCAAGCCCCAGCACGGACCCCCTGCTGAGCAGAGATGATCTATGTGGATGCGATGACGGCGGCGGCGGCGTCCTGCCCTGCTCTCTGATGACTTTTCGTTCTGACGCCGGCGTTCTCGGGGGAGCCACAGCAGCGAGAGACGAGTTCCAACAGAGACGCACTGAGAGGACGGACAGCAAAACAACTAAATCGGATCCGGTCTACCAAACGAGTCCGTCGACCCCTGAGATCAGCTCTGGAGGAGGAGAAAACAACGAGCCGCGTGAGACCATGTTGATGAACTTGGAGGGCTGCAACTTCAGCATGTTGATTTAAAGTAATCTGCGCACTCACAGTTGTTCATGTTGATAGTGTTTTTATCATCTTCTCTCAATCTGTCCTTCATTTGATGAAAAGAAAAGAAAAACCAAACAGCACCGACCGGTGGCTTGGCATGCGAACTACAACCATTTCAGCTTTTCTCCCATTTCCGTGTAAACGGACATCGTTTTCAAAACGTTTCTACTTGAGACATTGCAAACGGGGCATCATGATGTAATCAGGACTCCGGTTCAGGTTTAGTAACCTGATAAAGAAATCATATTCTTGAATGTTGAGCTGATTTTTTTTTTTTTAACACCTCCGAGAGTCAGTTCAGTAATCTGATATAAAATCATTGACATGAATGTCCAGTCAGTCATTTCCTGTTGCATGTGCATGTGTGTGTGTGTGTGTGTGTGTGTGCTTTGTTTTGTGCAGTTTGTCTCTGAGCCGTCGTAACGCCGGCCCGTGGCCAGACGACCGCAGAGGAGGCGCCGGGAGGAGCACCGGTCCTCCCTGAGCTCCCACCTGCACACCGAGTCCACCTGCCAGGACCGAACACCGAACCTCCGTCACACGGCGGCAGTCCGCCTCCATTCAATATGTTTCTTCTCAGCTCTGAAAAGCCTCCGTCACAGTGGAAACACCGAGGAGGAGGAGGAGGAGGAGGAGGAGGAGGGGGAGGAGGTGAGGGGAGGAGGAGGAGGAGGAGGAGGAGGTGAGGGGAGGACAGCTGTCCCTCCTGCAGATACATGGCAGCTGATGAGAGGACGAGCTGCTGCTGGTTGATCCCTGAGAGAGACCCCCCTGCTGACACCGAGACCTTTTCACTGCTCTCTCTCTCTCTCTCTCTCTCTCTCACACACACACACACACACACACACACACACACACACACACACACACACACACACACACACACACACACACACCTCACTCTGAACCCCAAAGGAACTTTTACAGGATGTTGAATTATTGTGTAAACTGTGTCTCCTGTTGCTTCAACAGTTAAAATCAGCTCTATAAACAGTTCTGAATCAAACGATCCAACAAACCAACTCACTAATTAACAGACTAATGAGGGCATGAACAAGTTTGACAATTAAAAAAGAAGTGAACAAAGAAATAGGCCAGAAACACGCAAAAAAATTAACAAACAAGTAAAGAAGCAACGAAACACGAGTGAACGGAGGACTGATTGTAGGCATGAACGAGTTGAACGCGGAACGAATAGAGGAATGACTGAACGATCGACAGATTGCATGAAAGAAGGATTCAGGGATTAATGAATAAATGAACGAAGGAGTGAATAAAGTAAAAACAAACTGAGCGAATGTTGGAATGCGAGTGTCACCACAGCGAATCCACTGAGCGAATGAGTGAATGATTGAACTAAGAGTGAATAAATGAATAAAAATACAAAATAAATGAAAATGTAGAAATCTACAATAATGAATGACAAAAATGTAAAACTGCTATAAAAAAAAAAAAAAAAAAAAAAAAAAAAAAAGCTTAAGCAGCTAATATGAATGTAATATCCTGTGTTTTCTTAATTTTGGGGGTAAAATAGGTTTTATTGCTGTAAATATTTCATTTAAAATGGATAAAAATGTTTGTTCTGGGTCATAAATGTTCGACTTCTACACTGACCTGTAAAGGTTTTGACTTGTTAATTGAACCTCCATCATCTCATCACCTGAACTTGTGACGTTCCAACACAGACCACCGGGGTGAAAAACCTCCACCGGACTCACCGACGACGTCGAACCACTTCTGCCGCGACGTCTCCGTCACGATGATGCCCACCATGTGGGTGACAGGCTCCGTCTCCATGACGGCGAAGGTGAAGTGCGGCTCCTCGAAGGTGATTGGCTCCGAGGAGGGAGGCGGCAGGGCGACCCACTCGATGTCGAGGCGAGCGGTGGAGGAGCGTGACGGGCTGCCCTGATCCGTCGCTTTGATCTGCGAACAACAAGAACAAGTGGCCCGACGCCGTTCGGTCTCCATAGCAATAAATTTGATGAGTTATACCTGAAGACTATTTAGAGTTTCATGTTACCTGATGAATTCTTATCGCATTATAACATGATGATGTTATCAGGTGATAAAATGTTATTATATATATATATAAAATCAGCTATAATCTCATCAGTCGTATAATATAACAATTTATGGCACCATTTATTTGACTGTTTCTTCACTTGTTAACATTAAAACTGTCAAATTTCAACGTAAAAACCATTATTTAATATTGGTTTCTTTTTTGCCACATATCAGTGTAAGTTTCTTAAAATAAATTGTTCAACTTTATTGGCCTATAAAAGATCAAATGCTCACAGTTTAACGCGTCACGATGCAAAACTCACGTTATATCGGCCGACTTCATTATATTATTCCACTCCAATACATTTTATTACAAAAACAAGTTCAATTGTTAAACTGTCACTCTATTATTATTATTAAATCGTTAAACTTTAACCACAAAGCTCATGACATCGTAAAATTTCCTCCCATTTTATTTGTTACATTTTTATTGTAAAGTGCATAACTTTAGGAAATATTACTGTTTATGTTTAATTGTTCAACTTTATCTGAATATTTTGCTGACTTTTATAACATTTCCTTGCTATTCTTGTTTTTCAGAGCAGTTAGCTTTAGCGGCTAATTGAGCGCCGTCACCGCCCACTCTGAGACGGCGTGGAACCGATGGAGACCGAAGACGAGGGCGTAGAGATGAGACCTGAACTCACCGACAGGATGCTGTAGTTCCCGGGCCAGAAGTCGCCGTGCGACGTCACCACGCCGCTCACCGGGTCCAGGCGGAGGCGCTCGTCGTCGTCGTCGCCGCCGTCCTGGAGCTTGTAGGTCACCGCGGCGTTGGGGCCGTCGTCGTCGTCCCGCGCCACCATCCTGCACACCTCCGTCGCGCCGCCGCCGCGCCGCTGCTCCAGCAGCCGGACGTGGAAGAGCTTGTCAGTGAACTTGGGTCGGTTGTCGTTGGCGTCCAGGACCTTGATGACGACGGTGGCGGTGGAGCGGAGCGGCGGGGAGCCGTTATCAGACACGATGACCTGACGGGACGAGAGCGAGGCCGTTTAGAGATACATCCCATAATATAAGACGTTCATTTTTCATCTCTTTTACCATTTTTAAAGTAACATTTTAACATAATATGTTCCACAGAATCAGACAGCAGCTCTACAAGCGATGCGAACAAACCGCGGTGAAAACGTTGCGACCCACCGAACGTGCATGCAAGGTTAACTGGAGAGCCGGAATTCCCCTCAGGTGTGATGAGAGAGTAGAGACGTTTCAGTCTGTCACTCTGTATTTACCCTGTTTCAGAACGGCGACCCCCTGCTGCCCCCGACTGGACAGGAGATGGATGGCAGAGACTCTGCCGTATGTTTACTGACCCTGATTTATGGCCTCACCTCGATGCTGTGCTCCGGCTTGTCCTCCCGGTCCAGAGCGGAGAGAGTGCTGATCACACCTGTAACACACACACACACACACACACAAAACACACACAGTGAAAGTGTTAGTTGCACCCGAAGAGAACGTGAAAACAAAACGTAAAGTGCAGCTGTTAAAGTTGTTTTAGCTGTGTGTGTGTGTGTGTGTGTGTGTGTGTGTGTGTGTGTGTGTGTGTGTGTGTGTGTGTGTGTGTGTGTGTGTGTGTGTGTGTGTGTGTGTGTGTGTGTGTGTGTGTGTGTGTGTGTCAGCTGCAGTAGCAGCAAAACTGACGACATCTGAACAAACAAACTGGGTTGTGGACGTTTTTGCCACCTGTTGACGTGTTTTTATTGGTGTGTGTGTGTGTGTGTGTGTGTGTGTGTGTGTGTGTGTGTGTGTGTGTGTGTGTGTGTGTGTGTGTGTGTGTGTGTGTGTGTGTGTGTGTGTGTGTGTGTGTGTGTGTGTGTGTGTGTGTGTGTGTTCGTTTGTCGGACTGTCCAGTAAGGACTTTGGGAATCGTTGAAACCTGCACTAGGAACATTTGTGCAGAAACACACCAAATGTTACGGCATCCGAAGGCGTTTTATGGATTAATAACCTGTGATTCATTGGTCATAATGAAACTTGGAGACATGTTGATACTTGGAAACAAATCTTGATAAAACAAAAAACCCTTTGGAGTCATGCAGAAGTCCAATCTAATGAAACATCACTGATACAGTTTCTGGTCATATTAAAGCTGCTTTTCAGTAATAAAGACCACACTTTGCTAATCGAACAGCCTCAGTCATATTCTGACGTTGTTTACATGTTATACACTTTGTTCTTAAAGATTATACAATGTAATTTCTGAACCATTACCTGACTATAAGCCGCACCAACCAAATGTTAAAAGACAAAAAGTGAAAAAAAAAAAAGAATGGTCGGAGTTACGTGATGCACCTGAACACATCGCCGATGCTTCTGCAGGTTGTTCAATTCAATTCAACTTTATTTATACAGCACCAAATTCAACACAGTAATTTCTAGGTGCTTTAGCAGAGAAAACTCCAGATTTATTAGCTTGTTAACCAGTAAAAATCCATAAATTTGCTGCATCATTGTTCAAAGTGCGTGAAAAAAGTGGCAACTTATAGTCTGGAAGTGACGGGGTTTTTTTCCCCACATACCATATCAGCTCCATATCAGGGTCATCCAAACTACATTTAGTCCTTGTTCATAATGTTTTCAAGTCAAAACAGAAAACTGTCGTCATGTTTTGGGAGTCAGTTGTGTCAGTTCACTGAAAACGCAACTTTTTCAAAATGCGTCCAATTAAATCTCCGTGGATAAACACAACTTTTCTGAAACCACTTTTCTTCTGCACATGCACAAGTAGACGGACAATAACAAGAACAGAAATCACAATTACAAAAACAAACAAACGGCAGCACAAGCGAGTGGCCATTTAAGTTTAAGCGAACGTCATCTTTAATGCAGTTTTCCTGACCGAACGCCAAACTTTCCCAAAATAAAAGCACAAAAATGATGAGTTTCAGGTGTCAATTGGCCCACAGCAAAATAAAAGTCTTCACAAAACTGCTTTCTGTCTGTTTCTCTATGTCTGATTCTCATTTACTGACACTTTGCGTGTCCCTTAAAACTCTAAATACTACTGAAGACTCGCTTCTATTTTCTCACACACACATAAAATTTTAAGACCACATGTAAGAAATCACAAAAAAAATCCTAAAAAGTATTGAAATCAATTTTTTTTTTCTATTTTTTTTCCCGTGAGTGTCCCATAAAGGGTTAATGTGTGTGGCGGATCGTCCTGTGAGGAATGTGAGGATCGTCGACTCTGAATCAGAAGTAAAAGCTCTTTTATTTGAACAAGCGCAGCCTGAACATCTCGGCCGGCGTCCTGAGAGGCGGCTCCCGTCTGCACGCTGGCCGGAGGGCAAACTGTGAGCGGCGGAGCCGCCGGGGGTCACTTGCTCCAGTAACAGGAGAGCAAACAGACGCCGCTGCACCGACCCGACGGCGACGTTGACGAGGACGTTGACGAGGGCTTGACAGAGCAAACACTTTTAGCGGGCGGCGGTTTATTTTGCCTTCATGGCATATTGTTCTCTGCACACGTGTCACGTGTGGTTTCATTACAAAAATCAAGCAAGCCCTCCCGTGGCCCGGCAGACTCACTAGATCGTTGTCAGTGTGTCTGCTGCTGCAGCACAACTTTTGTTTTTTTTTGGTGTCGTCACATGAAACGTTGTCTAAAAGACACCGAGCACCAGTGGATTGGTTGATTCTGTGGAAATTTGTAAGAAAACATTCCCGTTATAACAGTTTTAAAGAAAGAATTGGTTCGAAGAGTTTCACCCATTTGTTCGCTTTTGGTAACGTTGAGATGAAAACCTAAAGCCACGATTTAGATTTTCAAGTGAAAATGGAAAACTCTTGCATTTTTGGGGTTTGTTTACATGAAAATAGTGCTCAGCACCACTGAAAAAGCTCCCAAGGTGGAACTTTTGAAAAAGCCTCCGATACCATGAAAACTGGAAAAAAAAGTTACTATTCGGAAAATCCACGAGTTTTATAGTTGAGCAATCCAACGTCATATTCTGTCCACAAGAACATCCTTGTTTATAGCGTATTGTTCTCTTGCGCATGTCTGTGGGGTTTCCTTTCAAAAACAAGCAACAGCACCTGGCCAAATATACTAACTACACCATTTTCTGAATTTTCACTGTTTCCATGTAAATATTTTTTTTTTTTTTTAAACGTTGCGGTGTCGATGTGAAACTTTACTGCAATGAAAACTTAAAAACTCTTGTGTTTTCACCAGAAACTTCATAGAGTTTCCGTTCCAGTTTCGGTAACTTTGAAGCTACATGTTGAATTATAGCTCAAAAACAAACTTGCTAATAGCACAAGTGTCTGCTCCATTAAAATGTAAATCAAGAGGAACATTCTAGACAGGTACAGCCTTGTTAGCGTGCGCGCACACACACACACGTACACAAAACATACACACACTGTCAAAGAACCCACGATTTATGTGCATTTTAAAAGCTATTTCTTCTCTAAGCGTTTTGAATAAACGCTTAGTCCTGGTCACATAAAACTGCAACAGAAAGGAAATGTAAAGAAAGAAAAGAAGAAAAAAAGCAAAGCTATATGAAAAGCCCTCAAGCAGCTCCATGCCGTTCCTCAGTTCCATCAGACGCTCCAGGATGAGGTGTCAAAGGTCCACATTAACTTTAATCTGCGGTTAGCACGGCGGCTAACAGTTTCAATGGTATTTCGCATGAAAAGTCCTGAGGATGAGTTATAATTAAAGCACTGACTCCAGTCAGTATTTTCTCCCCTCTTGTTGCAACATGTGCTTAAATGTGCACAATTAACTTTAAATTCCAGTGTTTAGTCTTTTCACCGAAAACATTTTTTTTCTTCTGCCTCAAGTGCAACATCATGCGATGTAACACATTCACAACAGTGAAAAAGATGGGGATTCGCCAAAATAAAAGCCCCAAAAAGAAAGCAAGAGTAAAGTTTATCTATATTTCATTGATTTCAGGTCTCAGGCTTCACTGCTGAGGACGAAACATGCCGGCTTGAACATCTCATGTCTCTTATCGATACTTGGTCATGTGACTATTCAATGTGTGTGTGTGTGTGTGTG